>NW_023270374.1:17156662-17354463 GCF_011800145.1 Mirounga leonina | reverse complement strand
ATAGATAGATAGATAGATAGATAGATAGATAGATAGATAGATAGATAGAGGGAGCAACAAAGGCAATACAATGAAGCAAACAGTGTTTTCAACAAATGGTGCTAGAATAACTGGACATCCACATGAAAAAATAAATCAAAACACAGACCTTACATCCTCTACACAAATTAACTCAAAATGCATCACAGACCTAAATGTAAAATGCAAAACAATAAACCTCCTAGGAGATAGCACAGAAGAAACATGGGTATGGCTATGCATTTTTACAAAATCAAGGACAAGATTCATGATAGAAAGAATTGATAAGCTGGACTTCATTAAAATTCAAAATTTCCATTTTGTAAAGACACTGCCAAGATAATGACAAGACAAGCCACAGACTGGGAGAAAATATTTGCATAAGACCTATCTGTTAAAGGACTGTTATCCAAAATGTACAAAGAATGCTTAAAACTTAACAATAAGAAAATTATCAACCTTATTTTTTAAATGGGCAAAAGACCTACCAGACAGGCCCAAATCCAAAACACTGACACCACCAAATGCTGGAGAGGATGTGGAGCAACAGGAACTCTTTTTCATTTCTGGTCAAAATGCAAAACGGTACAGTCACTTTGGAAGATAGTTTGGCATTTTCTTAGAAACCTAAACAAACTCTTATGATACTATCCAACAGTTGAGCTCCTTGGTATTTACCCAAAGGAGTTGAAAACTTATGTCCACACAAAAACATGTTAATGGATATTAATAGTAGCTTTATTCATAATTGCCAAAACTTTAAGGCAACCAAGATGCCCTTCAGTTAGTGAATGAATAAAGTGTAGTACCTCCAGACAATGGAATATTATTCAGTGCTAAAACGAAATGAGCTATCAAGCCGTCAAATTTTAAAACTGGACTTATCTGTATTGTAATAGGTTACCTATTCTTTAACATTACAAAATTATGAAATACTAAACTAGTACAGATTTCTTAATGAAATGATATTGATATGTGGTTTTGAACTTTCTAAATATTTCATACTTTAAAACATTTTATACTTTATACTTATACTTTGAATAATATTGGAATTAATATACCTGAAATTGAAAGGAAAAGAATCTCCCATCCACTTAACTATAGCTATTTAGGTCAAGCATAGTAGTTGGAACTATATAAAATATTATATCATACTATATAATTTTGGTGGTTGCCTCTCTAGTTTCTTTGAGGATAGTAAGGATGAGTTTTGGTCAAGAGTTTGACTGGATTCTTACTGTAGGCATGAATGGATGTTCTAAACTCTATAGTTGCTATGTCAATTAACCTATAATAACAAGAGGGAGTGGCCTTAGTTCAAGACATCACTGGCTTAATAATATGTGAAGAAGTCTGCAACTCCAAACTTGGTTATCTCTGATTGTGATTTTGTCATTTCATAGGTAAGAGTTATAAATGCCTTCTGTCTGTGCTTTAAACTTGGTGGAATCCAACATGCCTGCCATTTTATCTTGGGACTCTATAACCATCGTATATTTTAAATTGTGTCTTGTTGAACTCAATACCTTTCATGGCTTTATCACATAGATATCATTAGTAGCTTGAAGATAACTGGAGTTACACTTATAAAGAACTGGATCTTCTAGATGGACATATCACTTCTACTACAGTTCTGACCACCTGAGTTTATTTGAGTATAGATATTTTTTGTATGATGATATTCCCCCCTACCAAAATGGCACAATTTTTATTGTGATAAAATAATACATAATATGAAATCTATTCTCTAAGCAATATTTTAAGTTTAAAGTATAGTATTGTTGTATATTGTTGTACAATGGATCTCTAGAAGTTTTTTATCTTGCATGACTGGAACTCTTTACCCATTGAACAGCAACTTCTCTTTCCCCCTACTTCTAGCCCCTGTCAACCACCATTCTACTTACTACTTCTTTGAATTTGACTACTTTAGATACCTTACATAAGTAGAATTACAGTATTGATCTTTCAGTGACTTATTTATTTCACTTAGCACAATATCATCAAGGTTCATCCATGTTGTAGCATATGACAGGATCTCCTTTTTTAAGGCTGACTACTATTCCATTGTTTGTATATAGCACTTTTTTTAATCTATTCATCTACCATGGGTAGTTAGGTTGTTTCAACCTCTTCAGCATTATTTTTAAATATGTTTATAGGAATATACAATGAAACATACAAGGAGCAGTGAAAACAATTGTACTGCTGGTGATAACAACTAATGCTTAAAGCATCAAACTCATTTAGGTGAGAAAGATAATCATGTTCTCAGTGATTTTTGATCTGTTAAATTCTAGAATAGCCAATGTTGTCCTGCCTCACAAGAATAAAAGTGGCGATTTTGTTGAAGAGCCCGTTCCTTGTTTCTTCTAGGGGGAAAAAAATGTATTATATGAAGTATAATGCAAATTTGGGGGGAAGTGGGGGTTCATCTAGTCTCAGTCTCTCTTACAAGACTAGGCAGGTTTTCTGTCTCTCAAGCAAATGGACTTTGAGCCTGAATTCAGTGTTTCTGTGGGCAGGACTTGTGGTTCATCCCCAAGGCCATTCCTGAGAAGGGAGGTGATGAGTGTTTGAGGAGCTGAAAACATAGGTCACCCTGGACCCAAACTAAATACAAGCCTCAAAACAATGAGCCTCTGTCTGAATGCAGGTCTGCTGGCCCCCAGAGTGGTACCTTAGCCAGACTGTTTGCTGTTGCTATCCTAAGCTGCTGGGTCTGGAGCAAAGAAGTAATATGCATGCTCTTAGCTCTCAGCATTAGATGCTCAGGCCAGGTGCCCAAGGCAGAGACACAGAAAATCTACTCTTTCTCTTTATTTTCTCAGTCTACCCATCCATCCCCCCCCCGTTCCATTTCCCTCTCTTTTTCTTTCTGTCTTAACAGAAGTATATATAAAGAAAATTATATACTTGAAACTGGATCATGACTGGGAACCAGAAGTTAACTCTTGACCTTTCCAATCAGTATACAAGGTAATTTGGACTCTGCTGTTCCCCATTCTCATAGAATTCTACAAGATTTCTACCATCAAGATTTTCATTCCTTTCTCTTGTTGAAATTATCCAAAATCTGAAATAGGCAGAAGGATAATTGCATGTTCATGTTTATTGTTTAATGACCCAACCAAGGATTATTTCATTCTCTAGTCCAGGAGTCAGCAAACTTTTCCTTTAAAGGGCCAGGCAGAACACATTTTAGGCTTTGGGGGTTATCTATGATTCTCTGTCACAATTATTCAGTTCTACTGTTGTACCACAAAACAGCCAAAGACAACACTTAAATGAACAGGCGTGGCTTTGTTCCAAAGAAACTTTATTTATTAAAATCTTTATTTGCAAAAACAGGTGGCCAGTGGATTTTTGTCCACTGTAATTTGCCAACTTTTGCTCTAGTAAAGGAGAAGGACCATTGTCTGACTTGCTATTTGCATTCAGTAAGGCCTAGGTCACAAGTTAACTTGTAGATATTGATAGCTACATATTGATCCTTTAGAGTTATAAATTATTATTATTTTGTAGAATAGACAACCCCAAAAGTTAGGATATTACTGTCCTGTAGGACTTTAAACAGTTTTGATTCTATCTTCAGAAGTAAAATCTTAGTTTTAGTATGCTTTTCCCAATGGACTGACTCTATATACCCTAGAGCCTCAAAGGCTCTTTGATCCAGCTTTGCCATCCCTCTAATCCCCCAATTAATGAGTTATATAAGTCAAATAGTGTTAATTCTATATTTATTTGAGAGTTATGTTTTTAACTTTCTGAAAATTGAAACATTGACATCTAGCTTTGAGGCAAACATGCCAGCATTCTTATACTCAACACCAAGGACAAGCAGCACAAATGCCTAGGAAAAACAAGGCAAGTGGTGTGAGGCCCTTCTCTTCATTCCGGACAAGCTCACAAGTCTGGTGAAACTACATCAACTTTACCAAGATTCCTAGTACCACCTCCAACATCCAACACTCCATATGTCTTCAGAGTCAATGGACAGAAAAACATCCTACTTACATGTGTAAAATGAGTCAACTCACCAATATAAAGCTCTTAGGTATTTCCCAGCTCTGCTATTCTGTAGTAACTACCTGCTTGTAGCATAGATGATTGCTCAGAATCCTCCCCCCTCGTCCACCCCATTGACATAAGAGAGTTTTAGAAAATGAAGGAAATATGGATTTGATTAAGGGAGAAAGATGTAGGCAAATTGTCTGAAATCTTTCAAGCTTGAAACATAAAACATGTTACTTTGCTGACTGGTTTAAAAACCAGAACTTTTCTATAAAAAATAGCTTTCAATGAACTCTGACTTGTACATACAATCAGGGTTGGATCAAATTAACTTTAGGACACATTTCAAAGCTGAAATAGCATGCTTTTCATGATTTTCTATTTTCTATTTCATCTATTTTCATAGATGAAAATCATTTTTCATCTCTATCACCTCAACAGCTCACTTCCCCTGATCCCTGTCATGTCTTCAAGCATCACTTCCACACAGATAACTTTCCCATCCCTATGTCCAGGACACCCCATTCTTCCATGCACCAGTCCCCCATTTGCAAAGGCCTTTGAATGTCTCCATCCTTCTCCAAACTTGTTTTTCTTCCTTACATGCCCATGCCATGGCACTGCCATCAACCTGCCTTCTTTGCTCAAAATCTTAGAATCTTTGACATTTCCCTCACTCTTACCATCACCCCTACATCCACTCAGTATCTGAAACCTATCAGTGCTCCTCCACACTTGCTGACAGCTTCCTAGCACATGCCTTCCCTGGCTTCACCTTTCACCTGCTCAATCCCATGGTTGGCTCAAAGACCCTACTCACTCCATCGATACTGTACACAGCCACAGATTAATTTTCTTAAACACAGATTCCCTTGTGCCTCCCTTGCTTAGCCTTGATCAAAAAATGTTGGTGGGGTCCTATTACTGGGCAAATAAAATCCAACCCCAAGACCCAACCTAGCTACATACCAGCCTTTCCATCATAGATTCATTTGAATTACCTCTAAGCCCTTGTTCACTCATTTTATTTCTCCCTGAAATACGTTTTCCACAGCCTTCCCTTGGATATGGTGTTTCCACATATACCAAGCCTGCCTCAAGGTCTTCCCAGTTCCCACAAAGGAAACAATTTTCCTTCCTTTGATATCTACCATCTTTCACTGGATTCTCTCTCATTTTAACATCCTTAAACTTCTTAGGTGTTAGTAAGCAGTAAAGTGTGTGATGATAGAGTCTGTTTTCAGTTTGCACCCCAGTATGGACATTTGTCACTTCTGTGACCTTTGCCAACTAACTAAATGGCTCCATGACCTAATTTTTATATACCTGTAAAAAGTTATGACAACAGTATCTACTTTCCCAGGCTTTTGTAGGAATAAATGAATGAAATTGTCCATAGTAAGTAGAATTTACATGGCCCCTAAACATTGTATCTTGTAAGTCTGAGTTTGCCTTCTAATTAAAATTATTTAATGAGAGACTAAATAAGTTTGGTTTTTGCTTGTGTTTGTGTTTGTGTGTTTTGTTTTGTTTTGTTTTGTTTTGTTTTTGGCTGCCCAGCATCCTTTCCACCTTCTTTTGGTAACAGCATTCTGGGGAAATATTTCTCCTCATTAGGTCCAGTCCTGGAGAGGCTATAAATCAAGGTTCCCGGTCTTTCCTGCCAAGCTTGTGGGCACATTATTTAAGCAGAACAAATTGGAGTTTCTGTTTTGGGAGTTGGTACCTTGAACTGAGTAATGAAAGGTTGAAAAAGAATAATTGGTGTACTTTCATTTCAAACTTAGATCCCTACCTAACAAAACTGTTGTATGGTTGCTCTTCCTCAGATCACTGGAATGCCTGGTTTCAGCCCTTCTAATTCTGATTTTTCTTCCATTTCTTCTTTTTTTAAAAATTTTTATTGTTATGTTAATCACCATACATTACATCTTTAGTTTTTGATGTAGTGTTCCATTTCTTTTGTCTTTCCCTTCAGTCCCGTATCCCACCCCAAGTCCCTCCAAAAAAATTCATTTCTGCTTGGTTAGCAAAAATGAATTCTGTTGCTTGCAACCAAAGAACCCTAACACAGGATTATGTTATCTATCTTTCAACTTTCAGCAGCCAAAACCCAGTGTCTAGCACTTATAGCCTTAAGTAAATTTTTGTGATTTAAAAGAATTCTTCAAGTTGTGTTGTCCTTGTCTATATACATTTTAGTTTATGTTCATTCTCTTGACTCCATTATGAATCAGAATTCTTACATGCTTAATTCAGCTTCTGTTCTAAAAATCTAAATATTTATGCTCATCTTGTTCCAAAAATAATTTAAGATAACTTTATTTGCATCAACATAAAAATTATGACAATGGAGAAAAACTTAAAGTAAAAGAGGTAGAGTTTTTCTCATAAAGAAAGTTATAAAATGAATAGATTAAATGTCCATTATCTTAGCCATCAAATTAATTACCTTCAAAAACTTCATTTCTGGTCCAGTATTTTCTACCTTGGCTATCCCACAGACTTAACTGGGAAGATTTAAACAAATACAGGTGACTAGCTCAAAGACTAATTTGACCTGAAGCTCTGAGTGTGGGACCTGAGATGTGGTATTTTTTCAAATGCCCCATTTTCAAATGCACAATAAGGACAGAAGGTTTGAAAATCTAGAGCCAATCAATTATGCAAGATGCTTAAAATGGAATGTAGAGGGGCGCCTGAGTGACTCAGTCGTTAAGCGTCTGCCTTCGGCTCAGGTCATGATCCCGGGGTCCTGGGATCGAGCCCCGCATTGGGCTCCCCACTCTGCGGGAGGCCTGCTTCTCCCTCTCCCACTCCCCCTGCTTGTGTTCTCTCTCTCGCTGTCTCTCTCTGTCAAATAAATAAATAAAATCTTTAAAAAAAATGGAATGTAGATCTTCAAATGATACTTGTTAAGTGTAGAAAACTGTGTAGATTTGAGAACAAAAATGTGAGCATGAAAGATTCAGTAAAATAAACTCTCTTGAAAAATACTAATACTCTACAATTATTTTTCCATCAAAATAAAATAGTGCCAAGTACACCACCTCTTCCAAGTAACAAATCTTTAAAACCAAAACGAAATTGTAAAACCACTCCTTCAAATAGCATCTGTCCGGTAGGCAGATGGCCTGTTTTAGTTCATTTCCCGTTTCACCTTGGTGGAGTTCATGGGATATTTCGAGAATCATTGGGTAATTAGGAATTGGATGCCAATTTAGATATTTGATTTGGAAATTGAGTGTTTGAAAACCATCAATTCCAAATACAGGGCAAGCCCTCCTTGTTATGCTACAAGGCAATAAGAAAATTCTAATAACATTTATAAATGCAGGAGCTGGATTCTCTGGGCGACAGGTGGAACATACACAGCTGGTAGGAAAAGTGAGACACCTGCTATGTCCTCGACTACCCTTTAATGGGTGGGGAAAGGAGAACAATAGGGTCTGCTGTGGTATAAATCTGGGGAGTGGTTATAAATAAGTGCGATTAAAGAGCTCTGTTGGAAAACCTTTCTGAAAGGGCACGTACAAGTGGGGTCCCTGGTAGTAAGAAATCAAGGTTAGTAGCCCCAGGCAGCTTGTGTTAAATGTAAAAGACTGCTGGGAAAATTACACACCTGACATCGGTCAGGAGACATTACTTCATCAGACACATAATTAGCCACTCATTCTAGTCACTTCAGCAGATGTCTATGGAAGTCTACTGTCTACGTGACATTGTGTTAGGCTGAGAGGCATCAATTTCAAACCCAAATGTGAAAAAGAATCACTTGAAAACATTGAAAGACAGATGTCTGAGTCTCAATCCCAAATATTCTGATTTACAAGGATTGTGGAGGGGTCAGGAATCTGTGTTTTAACAGGCACTCCAGGGATGGTCTAAGCACAATACTGAGACACCTATAAAGATTTATACTATGCCTCCACTGAGAGTAACCGATTTTGAAGGGAGAGGAGTATTTAGGAAAGACCTGAGTAGAGAAAGACCCTGGTAAGAGTTTCTGGCTGTAGTAAAGCCTCAAAGAACAGGGAGTGATGGGAAACCCCTGAGTGCAAAATACCCCAGAAAGTAGTAGAAGACCAAAAGGAAGAGAAGATGAGCAGTTGCTGAGGACAAAAAGAAAATGTCAGATTTCAAAACTTTGCCTAAAACCCATCTGGGGAAAAACAGAAGTTTGGGAAGTATAAGACCATAAGAAAATTCTAGATCAGCAGTCACCAAGTATAACTACCTGCCAGGCATTGCAATAGCAGTTTGGATACAGTGGCTTCACTAGAAGCTGCTACGTCCTATTGGTTAGGAGCATGGACTCCAGAGCAGTGGCCGTCAACCCTGGCTATGGCTGAGATCACCTGGGAGCTTTGAAAAATGCTTATACCAAGGCCCCAAACAAAGTTTCAGATATAACTGGTTAAGGGTGTAGCCTGAGCAGCTGTGTTTCTTCCATGTTCTCTAGCAAGGGTTGAGTCCTCTAGAACAGTGCTTTGTAAAATGTGGGAATCAAAACCACCTGGAGAGCTATGGAGAACACAGAGGCCCAGGCTCCTTCAAGTAGATCAGAACCTGGACTCTTCTGTTTATCAGGTTCCCTAGGTGATTCTGCTACCCACCAAGTTTGAGAAACACAGATCTAGAGTGAGACTGTGGGTTCAAATCAGGGTTTCACCATCCCTCATTGGAGTACATTAAGCAAGTTAGGCATTCCATCTGTGCTTCATTTTCCACATCTGTAGAGCAAGAAGGGTAGGACACACCTAATGAGGAACGAATGTGGATAGCTGTGGAGCCTCTCTTCCTCTCCCTTTTTGACTAACTCACCAGAGAGATGGCTCAGCGGCTCTGAGTTATCTCAGTAGAACAGACTGATACTAGAACCAGCTCCATTCTACCCACTTTTTTTTTAAGATTTATTTATTTATTTATTTATTTATTTATTTATTTATTTATTTATTATTTATTCATTTACTTGCTAGAGGGAGAGAGCATGGGGAGGAGGGACAGAGGGAGAAAGAAACTTAAGCAGACTCTGCACAGACTGCAGATGCAGGGCTCGGTCTCAGGACCCTGAGATCATGTCCTGAGCCCTGAGAGTCAGGTACCTACCAACTGTGCCACCCAAGTGCCCCCATCCTATTCACTTCTAACAAGGCCACTTCCCTGGTGAGGGAGTTTATACTGGTTTATAATCTCATAGACATTCCCTACATGTTCTCCTCCAACCCCATTCTCACCATAATTATATAGAACTATGATTTTGAAACTTCAGCATGCACTGAACCCTTTGGATGACTTGATAAAACACAAATTTCTGAGCCCTACCCCTAGAGCTTCCAAGTCTGTAGGTCTGACTATGTCTGCTAACTTGCATGTATAACAAGTTTTCAAGTGATTCTGATGCTAGTCTGAAATATACTTTGAGAACCACCAATATAGAACACTATGGGGACAGGGTTCCTCTCTACAGAACCACTGGGCTCTGAGTATAGAGAGTCTGAGGATGTACACTTCACTATTTTTCTGACTGTAATATTTCCCCAATAATCTTTCTTTTATATCTGTATTGCCTAATGCTAATGTGGTGTGTCCATGGCTATAATAGGATTACATGGGCAATCACATGTAGAATTGTTTAGAAACACACCTAATAAAGAGTTAGGGCTCTTAAATAGAAGGCAACGTTATTTTTCATTTGTCAGGCCCCTCCTGAGCATCTACTATATACCAGATATTTGGTGAGATGCTAGGATTACTCTGATGAATAAGACACATTCCTTAAACTCTCAGAATTGACAGTGAAGAAGAAAATAAAAGCATGCCCACAAATAATTATAATGTTATAATAAACACAACAGTATAAGTGGACTCTAACATGTGCAGGATTACATTAAGGTAGTTCTCATTAGAAAAAGGCAAATGCCATGACAGGAGACATAAAAAGCCAGTCCCTAACACCCCACACCTCCTACTCCCTCTAGCCCCCACCCCTGACTTCCAGGGTTCACTGCACATGTGTGGTATTAGGCTGGATTAGATTCATCTAAGATAAACACAGTGCAGGAAATAGCATTTAAGAAATATCTATTAGATGTGGTTTCATCCTAATCATTTTTGCCCACATTCAGATGCTTGATGTTTTTATCATTCTCTATTTATTATCTGATGTTTACATAGAATCTTTCTTCAAAGAGTCACCACCACTTCTTCAAGTGTTACCTTCATCTGCATTATATTCCTGAGAGATTAAGAAGAGTCATTGACCACATCCATTTTGTGGAGGAAACATGACATGGAAAGACATTAACAGTTCATCCCAGAGCAGGGACTAGAAACCAGAACTTCTGACTGAGAGGCCTAGGGTTCCACATTCTGTTGTATCATAAGAAGTAAAATATATGCCACCCAGGGGCACATGCCTCAATTGCCTCAAATGACAAAAATTTGGGACAAAAAATAATAAATGAAACCAGAGGAGAGGTATTATTTTTCAGAAATCATGCCTCATCATCTGAGAGAAGAATTTTGTCTTCTTCAGGGGATCATCACAAACAGGCTACTTTAAAGGAAGATATAAATTTCCATTTTCACCCACAGGATATAGCAGCTCCTATACCTGATTCCTGTTCCTGCCAAGAAGTGTTTATCCTTACTCCATCGTCTCCAATAATGTTTAACAAATGGTCTGGGCTGGACCACCCAGCTGCTGGTAAGAAGAAAGAAACAAGCATTCCCAGGATCCATGTTTTTCTATGCTGACAATGTCTGGAAAGAATGAGAACTGTGTGTTAAAATATCAGGACTTTCCTCATTTAAAATAAATTGCATCCAGAGTCTCACAGCATTAATATTAGTAGGTCCGGTGAAGTTGGTCAGAAAAATGGTTGGGTTTTCCCTCTCAGATATTTTCACCTAGCAGTGAAACTATCCAGTGGATACACTACCCAATCAGAATTAAAAATAAGGCCTGGGTTAACCACCCTCCTGCTGGAACTCACAGGAGAGAAAGCCAGGCCTCCTTCTCAGCTCCCAGTATATCACAAACGCAGCTAACAATTCAGCAGCTCAGCTGTGCCACCTAGAATATCTTCTTCCATATTTGCTCATTTCCAGGAAATCCTACAAATATTTACAATCTGAGGTCACTTTGGAATAACATTTTCTAGATGCTGATGGAAAACATGTCTGGCTTGCTTTGAGCCATATCAACTTCTATACTGAGTCAGAACATTTTTACTGTGAGAGACTTGTAAAACCCAAAAGTTAGAACCATTGGAAAGCTTGGACAGGGAATGTAATGAAAGCCCAATTCTTGGGGAATCCGGGAGGACTTCTACATGAATTCAGTTGCAGTTAGCTAAGTTTATGGTAATATTTTTCTCAGGGTCGTCCCACATTTGAAGGGATCCTAGTATAACAGCATAATTTCTAGATTTCTATACCATCTCCACTAAACAACTCAAGAACAAGGATTTATACCTTTGAACTTTGGCATACTCTTAGGCAGCCAATACCTGCTTATGTAAATAATCTCATCACCACAGTTTTCATGTTTATATAACCTATAAACATTCATCAGATGCCTATAAGGATCTCTGACTAAAGAGAAACCCTTACTTAGATAACTCACGCTGAATCCCAATAGGAAGAACTGAGGAAGACAGCTGTCTTGTCTCTTTAGATATTCACATTAACATTAATAAATACCCAACCTAGATGAGAGAAATCATTGAGCCATTTGCCATTGGGTCATTTTGAACAAGATCCAGACTAGTTCTCCAATATTCACAGAAGAATGTAGATACCTTGCAAAGAGCAAAGCAACAGCATCCTTTTTTTTTTTTTTAAGATTTTATCTATTTATTTGAGAGAGAAAGAGAGCAGAAAGAGGAGAGCAGAGGGAGAGGGAGAAGAAGGTCCCCCCCACCAAAGACACAGGGCTCAATCCCAGGACCCTGGGATCATGACCCAAGCTGAAGGCAGAATCTTAACAGACTGAGCCACCCAGGCACCCCAACAGCATTCTTTTTCCCTGATCAGTCCACATCACTCAGAGCCTTATCAGAGCCTTATTAGAGTTACTCATGACCACTGAGGGTGGGGGTTTTAGGAAAGAGAAAGGTGAACTAGTTTGACCTTCAGAGTCTTAGGAAATTATATTGCTGTTACGATAGAGATGTCAGACTGCTCTGGTTTACAAAATCTTAGTAGGATGTATTGCTTGGGGCTTCCCAGGAATGATAGGGATGTCCCATGATTATCTAGTCAGTTCTCAAAAAAGTTCATATAAGTTACAGAAACATGTCTTCCATCACACCTGTTTATAACTCCTTCTTGGCCTCAGCCCCTCCTCTTCACCTGAATAACAGAGATGTTATCAGAGTAAGAATTATTTAAGCAAATTTAGCAAATTTCCCCTTTCATTCAGTTAGCTTATAGTTGGAGGTTTCACCAATATGTAAACTTTACATTTTGTGACTCTAATCAAGCCATTAGCAGAGAATGGCCCTTCCTCCACATCTTGATTTTCAAGGTATCTATGGCCTTCCACCCTTACCATACCCCACAAAAAATACCTCTTATAGCCAGGGAAAAGTAAGACATTCTAACACAAAGGAAACAAGAGTTATTGGTTGAGGGGCGCCTGGGTGGCTCAGTTGGTTAAGCGACTGCCTTCGGCTCAGGTCATGATCCTGGAGTCCCTGGATCGAGTCCCGCATCGGGCTCTCTGCTCGGCAGGGAGTCTGCTTCTCCCTCTGACCCTCCCCCCTCTCATGTGCTCTCTCTCTCTCTCTCATTCTCTCTGTCTCAAATAAATAAATAAAATCTTAAAAAAAAAAAAAGAGTTATTGGTTGAGTCTTGGTTTAAATGAGGAATTTGAGGATAACAGGGGCGTGCAGCATTGTTTCACTTTAAAGAACTAGATGTAAAAATACAAACCAGAGTGGCACTCCATCCAAATTCTCTTATATCTAGGAAGGATCCAGAATTGATTTCCCCTTTTGGCTGAAGTTCTGTTTAACCAAGAAGCTTATTGTACAATATCCTCTTCATGTATACTACTGAATGAGCTACTTGTATTTTCTACCCGAAGGATTTTCTTCTAAACTGGAACAAAAGAGCCATTTCTAACACTCCATAGTCCATTTGTTTTTTGGAGGTACTTAATTTTCTGAATTGGACTCAGATGAAGACAGGAACATTATCAAAGACTTATCTCAAAATGCAAGTGATAGTTTCCAGGTCTTATTCCATCCAGTGACCAACAATTAGCAAGCCTAGGATGCTATTTCTTTTGATCCTGTTAAATAAATAGTTCTCAATTTTGGCCACACATTAGATTTGCTTCAGTGGATTTCAAAAATCCCAAAGTTCACACCACCTTGGCCCATTTAAATAGGAATGCTGGAGGTGGGACTCAGGCTTCAGTATTCTCTGAAATTGCATGGTGACTCCAATACACAGCCAGAATCAAAAATCAGTGTCTCAAACTATAGTTCTCAAGCTTCGGAGTGTATCTGCATCACCTGGAGACCATGTTAAAATATAGATTACTGGACCTCGACCTCAGAGTTTCTGATTCAGTATGTATGGAGTGAAGCCCAAGAATTTGCATTTCCAACAAGTTCCCAAGTGATGCTTAAACTGATGCTTTTAATATGGGACCACACCTTGAGAACCAATGTCTTACATGAATATGTTGATCTGACAGTTTTAGGCAAAAGAAATTAAGCTCATTTGTTTACATTTTAGAGAAATTGGTTTAATACAAACAGCTGTTTTTAATAGCATTATATAATCTTTAATTTGACAAACTAATGGAAATAGTGGGGACAGTGCCAAAGAGTAAGTCTTAATGGCTTCATTTCTCTCCCAATTATAGAAGAAATCCAACTCATAAAATATAACTGAGATGTTTAAACAAACTACTTATGTGGTACTTAGGTGAAATTGTAACCCTTGTAAATACCACAGATTATAATCAATTTCATAAAGTATCTGGTTTGTTTCACCCAATTCACTTGAAAATGTGAGCAGCAAGGCATCACAGAAGGAAAATAGTGTAATTACACCATGATTAGCAAAAAGGCAATAATTCAAAATATTAATCTAATTCATAATGTTTTTCTCATTCCTTAGGAAACAGCTTTCTTCTAATTTTTGAAAACCCCCAACATCTCTGGCCTCTAATACTAGGTTAAGGACATCACACTAACTCCCTTCTGTGACAATTATGTCACACATTTCAATGTATCAAATCCATTTCTTCCTTTTGGCTGGTTATGTATGCACCAATGCTTTTATAAAATAATTTTTTAAAGAACTGTGTGTGGATTTTCATATCAACTTTATTCATAATAGAAAAAAGACTGAAAACAGCACCAATGTTCATTAACAATAGAACCATAAATAAATAATGGCCTATCTATACAATGAAGTATTGAACAACAATAAAAAAGTTAGTGTACCATACAACAACATAATGATTTTCATAGATGCAATACTGAGTCAAAGAAGCCAGACATAAAGATTTCATATTGTATGGTTCCATTTATATGAGGTTCAAAAGCAAATAAAACTAATTTATAGCCAGAAAATTCAGAAAAGTAGTTGTCTTTGAGAGGAGTTTTGACTGAAAGGAGACATGAAAAATATTTCTGCAATGCTGAAATATTCTGTATCTTACCCTAGGTAGTAAAGTGGATATGTGTATATGTAAACATTGAGTTTATGATTTGTGCACTTTATATGCTATAACTTAATGACAATTTTAATTTCATTATTGCATTAATTTGATATTATTAATTGCATTAATATGACAAACTACTTTTTGTGAAATATTCCTCATATCTAAGTTCAAAAGCTGCTCACATGCTGGAATTTAATAGTTGTTAATGATGAGTTTAATACAGAAAATAGTCCAAATGGGGCACCTGGGTGGTTCAGTCAGTTAAGCAACTGCCTTCAGCTCAGGTCATGATCTCAGGATCCTGGGATGGAGCCCTGCATCTGGCTCCCTGCTCAGTGGGGAATCTCCCTCTGCTTCTCCCTCTCCCTCTGCTCCCCCTCCCTGCTCATGCTTGCACATACATTCTCTCTCAAACAAATAAATAAAATCTTTTTTTAAAAAGAAAATGTCCAGAGATTTAATTATAAAGTCAAATGTAGAAGATTTCCATCTAAAGATTATGTATGTATTATTCTTCAAATATTTTTAAAAGATTATCTATTTCCTCTTCTTTATAGTGGGACTTCCTTTAGAGTCTCACCAATAAAAGTAAGGTATAAAATGCTATAAGTCAAGGACAAAAAGATTGGAGAGGAGAGAGTCTCCATTAGCAGACAAAATATTTCAACAGTTTTGGAAGGCAGAAAGCAGATGGAAGATAGTAACTGAGTCTGCAGATGCAGAAAAATGCAGCCTAAGGTCACTGTAAAGGAGACAGGTGAAGGATACTGGAAGGGATAATTTCCCTCAAGAACCCTAGAAAGGCATGACATTCAGAGGCACCAAATATTATGGCTGAAGTACACAAAAGAGGCAAGAAGTAAGGTTAAAGAATAAATGAAAGTTATTCACTGAAAGTCTATACACAGAATGCCAGAGATCAGACTTCTAGCTCCCATTCAAGTGATAAAGTATTTATTCTCTGATGGAACTTAATGTCCCCATTGAAAAAAATCCTGCTTGCATACTAGCATGAGTCCGTCAATTAAATGTTCTGTTCACAACCCAAATAATCACCCTAAGGTAAATCCCACCCAAAAGCCCCACCAAAGCACATACAGTGGCCAATAAGTTTTAGTGCCTCACTCTTAACACGAAATAGACAACCAAGGACCACCAGACACTATAATATGCCACCAACATAAAAGAGAGATGAAATAAGCAGGAAAAAAAAAAAAACCACTCAAAACATCAAGCAAAAGTTCATGAGAAATGCTAATTGTTTTTCAACAGTGAAAAATTAAAAAAAAATTATATTTGCAAAACAAGAACAGTACGCAGTTTTTTAAAATAATAAAGAATAAACAATTCTTAGAAATTAAAAATATAAGCATCAAAATAAAAATTCAAAAACAGATTGAGAAGATAATATCAAGGAAATATCTGAGGAAATAGAAAAAGGTGTAGAGGGAAAAATAGGAGATAAATAATGAGGTCTGAAAATTAACACAGGAAGTAGGCATTTAAAGAAAAAAGGGAAAAGAGAAGGGAAGAAATGCTTTTATTTTTTAATTTTTTTAAAGATTTATTTTATTTTAGAGAGAGAGGGAGCAAGTGTGAGTGGTGGGAGGGAAAATGGGAAAGAATCTCCAGCAGACTCCCCGCTGAGCATGGAGTCTGCCGCAGGGCTTGATCTCACGACCCTGTGATCATGACCTGAGCTGAAACCAAGAGTGGGCCGCTTAACTGACTGAGTTAAGGTGCCCCAGGGAAGAAATTATTTTAAAAATTATATGAGAAATATTACCAAGGCGGGGCAGCTGGGTGGCTCAGTTGGTTAAGCATCTGCCTTCAGCTCAGGTCATGATCCCAGGGTCCTGCGATTGAGCCCCACATCAGGCTCCCTGCTCAGTTGGGAGCCTTTTCTCCCTTTCCCTCTGCTGTTCCCCCTGTATGTCCTCTCTTGCTCTCTCTCTGTCAAATAAATAAACAAAATCTTAAAAAAGAAAATATTGCCAAAGGTAAAATACATGCATTTCTTTTTTTTTTTTTAATTCATGAGAGACAGAGCGAGAGAGAAAGGCAGAGGGAGAAGCAGGCTCCCAAGGAGCAGGGAGCCCGATGCGGGACTCGATCCTAGGACCCTGAGATCATGACCTGAGCCGAAGGCAGACGCTTAACCATCTGAGCCACCCAGGTGCCCCGCATTTCTTACTTGAAAACCCTGGGACAATAAAGGAAAATTAAATAAAAGGGCCACACGAATGCACATCATCATGAAGTTTAAGAACCCAAGGATAGATAGGTTGATGGAATGGTGGAGTGAGGATGTCCATGAACCTGCTCTCCTACAAAAACAATGAAAATCTTGGCAAAACAATTAAAACCGGTAATTTCAGAACTCTTGAAATTAACCAAAACCACTGAACAAACTAAAAATTGCTTGTCCAAGAGAAATGACTGACATCCAAAACAGACAGTAGATTGTATGGCATTTAAAGTTCACACTATTCCAACCATGTTCTCCCTTACCAGCACAGTGGTGAAAAGCCAGCAGCCTCACAGCTGAAGACGCCTGGCATCTTTTGGAATTCTGTTAAAAGCCTCACACTTAGAGCACAGTCAATATTTTGTCCAAACTGATAGCTCCCTAGAAAATCTCTCATTTCCATGTTTGTATGGCTATTTGATTTGATTCAGAGCTCAGCTCACACACAAAAAAATAGTAAATGAAAAAGCCCTATCCCTAGGCGATTGGTGTAAACAATAGCAATCTTTCAGTTATTTTGCAGATGCTTAGAGCTGTGATTTGAGTTAGGGAATTCTAGATCCTAGACAAAAATTTTAAAAGGGAGTCCTGGAGAACTGCAGGACCAGAAGGAACTTTGAAAAGCTCCAACATATTCCTGGGAATCTAAAAGGCGTCTCGCACATACAGGGTGCTATGTGCATGCCACAAAAAATATGGGAAAGTACAAACCTCAATCATTCACCTCTGGCTGACCTTGAAGCACTGCATAATCGGAAGTGAAACCTAAAACTGTCTTGTAAATTTCCTGAATTCTGAAGGTGTGCTCTCATACACAGATTCCCTTGACAAGGAGTAGAAGACATAAAAAGCAAGGTATTTAAGAATATATTTTGATTGATCATTGGCTAACTACTGCATTATACTGACCAAGTGACAACCCTTAGGAAGCCAAGAATAATAACTGCACTTAATTGGATTAGTCACAAATGAGTGTGTAAGTTCCAAGAGGACAGGGGCTTTGTTTTGCTCACCAAAGCGTTCCCAATCCTTTGCATATTTGCTGAGTTCAATGAACATATGGATACGCAATGAATATCAATTAACAGGCTTGAATCACTATCATTTTATAAAAAGAAAAAGAAAACTTATTTATGAATCTGGCACTTTTGATCATTGTTTAATGCTTTGAGAGAGGAGGTGGCAGAAGTAAACAGCTATGGATTAGAAAATGAGGGAAAAATAAAATGGTGGGGTGGTACAGTGATGTGATGTCCAAATCCCCCTTCAGGAATGAAGGATTGATCCTTGCATTTGCTGGAATGCTATGGGAAGATGACCTCCACTGAGCCCTCCTTGGGGACTGCCTCAGCTGAAGACACAGCCGTGTCCAAGACTGTGCCTCCTTCCAGAGCGGCCTATACCCAAAGACTGATCACACTGGGGTCCTGTTCTTAGCATGTCCTGCTTCATTGGGACTGCATTCTCCCTCTGCCCAATCCTGCGTCTCCTGCCTCACTTCCACAAGTGCTCATCATGACAGCATCTCTACTTAAGAGGATGCTACATGAATCTCTATCCCAGAGAACTAGGAATCAAGTCTCCTATCAATTTCTTCCACTTCATCAGGCTGCCTCATGCATGAGCCCAGGCAAGAAAATGCTCCCTGTTATTTTTATTCTTGCATAAACTGTGCTCCCAGAGCAAGTATTCGCTTCCTGGTCTTTCATTTGGCATGGTTTAATTAAATGAACATACCTTTGCTTCTTTCCAGCCTTTGATAGAGGTTTGACATGTTCTCATAAAAATATAAAGAAGTGGTTTATTATAGATTTACTATGTCTTTCTATCTTTATTATTTGTTTTCAGAGATTGGTGAGCCCAGTCATGATTATACATATTAGCAAACCAGTTCCCAACTGTTCTGGCAGACTTCTGACCAACCTTGCTTGGAAAACACCTGGTAAAACATATTTTCATTCAACTTCAGGCAATTCAAAAGCAGCTGAAAGTCACTTAAGTGGAAACCCAACTATGATGCTGCTTTTCAAATCAGAAGAAAGATCTCAGCTCCACAGGATGTGGCAGATTGCCAGATGTTTAATATTTGAGGGGCAAGCACACTGTTGGGAGCATCTTTACATAATCGACAAACCAAAACCCAAAGTACCAAGGTTAGCAATTCGTTTCTCTTTGACCACAGAACTGGTATTGTGATATTCCTCTACTGCATACAAATCACTTTCATAGAGCCATCAAAGGGTTGTTTTGAGTCTCTAGAAGACTAGCAGCAAGCTTCTGGGTAGCTAAGCAATGATGGAACAAGGTACACGGTGGGTTTAGGGTCACTTTGGAGCCACCATCGTTTCTCCTCTTTCTTGCTCCTGAATCTTTCAGATTATTTCGGTGTGCTGTGTATTCAACTCTATGCAGACAATAGTACAGACAAGTGGTTTTCTCCAAAAGGTCTTAGATGAATTGGATCAGGACATCAAACATCAACATATCTCCAGATGTCACAAAAGGCTTTGCAGAAGTTTTGCAAATTATGGTTTGCCAACGACCTGGGCTGTGAGGCAGACACATCAGGCAGAGGATGTCCCATGAGCTGACCAGCATTTTCACAAATGACTGGCGGTCAGAGGTCAAGGTGCCTCATTTCCCTCTCTGTGTGCATCACAAGGCTCACAAGTGATCTGTTATCAGAGGAATGATAGAATAGGAAAGTAATTAAAAAATGAATAATACCAACTACATGAACTTTCTCAAGGAAAGATTATAAGTTGTTTTATATTATTTTTCTTCTTTTCTTTTGAAAGATTTAGAAAAAGAATTGTAAACTGATATTTCTGACTGCTTATAATGGGCCAGTTTATATACTTCATGTAATTTTCCCAATACATCAGTCTATAACCTGACTAAATTTCTACAAAGAATAAGGTGAAAATATGAGAATTTGAAGTAGTGACCTCAGAATGTATGATATTTCCACTCATACCAATCCCTGTATCAGTTATGATCCAAGCCCTAACTAAAGATTCAAATTTGCTCCCTTTTGATGACTTGATTTTCTTCTTTTTTTTTTTTTTTAACTCATAACACAAGGAAAATTTGTCCCATCCAGTTCACATTTTTAATACCTTTCTTGTCAATGATGAACCTCTTGGCAGGGCTTTTTATTCATAAACTTAGCCATGTTATTCTCAAGATTCTGTTCGTCCAAAGCGTAGTTGTTTATACTAATATGAAACAGACGGTGGCCCTGTCTTCTATCTGTTGTTTAGCATGTGGTACCACCCACAAATATCTGTCACACAGAGGGAAAGCCTCATGTACATTCCAGGTAGACTTTATAGGATTAGTGGAGGGAGGGAGAGCAGAGGGACAGTCATAGTGTGTATACAGGAATAGAAAATGATTCAAGATTACCAGGACAAAGGTTGCATGGAGTGAGGCATTAAAAAAAAAAGGAAAGAAATTGTAGTGATATCATACAGTTTCATAAAGGTTAAAACAAGAAGTCTGTGAAAGAGAAGTGTTGAAGATAGCGAAGATTTTCTCAGTTCTTCATGCCTCCTTGTGTCCATACCCTCTGCCATGTAACCTTGATGGATCTTCCACCTGGGGAGAGGGTGATCTGCTCTGCCCCTTGACTTTGGCTCAGCCATGTAACTTGCCTAGGCCAATGGGATGTTAGCAGGTGTGACACAAACAGAAGCTTGACGAGGGGTTGTGCATAGTGGCTTGCTTTCTTATGCTTCTGCCGTTACCATGAGGAAATGCCTTGAGATGGCTTGTTGGAGGACAAAGGTACACGAAGCAGAGCCATGTAGCTCCAGCTGCCACAGCTTCCCAGACCAAAGAGTCTAGATCAGCTGACCAGCAAGCAACTCCAGACATGTAAGTCCAGCACAGTTGGGGAGGGCCATCCACTCAACCCCCAGATGACTCCAGACATGTAAGCAATAAACTCAAATGTTTGTATGATGTGGGATTTTTATTGTTGTTTATTGTATGACAAGAAATGACAAGAAAACAGACAGGTAAGTGATACAAGGGATTGTTGAGAATTTACAAAACCTACCACCATCCACTGAGGTGGCATAGGATTTTTAAAGATACCATGTCAACAGGCAACCCCTCAAATCTGTGTGAGACATTCAAACAGTTGAGATCCTGAGAAGCAATTTGTCACAAAAATTCTCCAAATCAAACCCTGATGCTTGGTAGACTTTTACTCAGCCTGTAGTATGAGGACCTCATCCCTCTGGAACCTTCCTTCATTTTGTCCCTTCAGGTATTTCTCTTCATGTCTACTTTTTCCTAAAAAAAAAGAATGAAAATCTTTGAAGGGAAGCATTTTGTTTTTCTCCTCTTTGCATCTCCTGGAGTGTCTAGCATAGAGTTTTTGCAAACAGAAGACAAGTATATAACAACTCTTTAAAACAGAAAGAGGATTTGGAGGCAAAAAATAAGGCTATTTATGAAACAGTCTCTTACCTGCAATTCCAAAATCTCAATTCATTGGCAACTCATTCACTGCAAAAGGGGACCTAAACTGACAGGAGGCTTTTTATGATCTATATCCCACTTAGTTTCACTGCAGAAATATTAATGTTTGAATATGGAGTATTGACTCAAACCCTACTAATATATGTCATGTAGCTCATATTTATAAAACACAAAAAAATTCTGAAATACATCTGGGCCCATGGGTTTCAGATACAGTTTTGTGGATTGTATTCTAATAATACAGTTGGAAAATGGGAAGTAATTGGAGACTGAACTGAAAACACCTCAGTGAGAACAGAGGAGAGAAAATACAGAAAGACTGCTGAAGTAGAATTAGAGAAGTCTTGGTTAATACATAAACTGAGTCATGAGAAAAGGAAGATTTAAAAAGAGAAAATGTAATTAGATCCACTTTAGTAAAAATACTGCAACTGAGATACCAGAAAATATGGAAGCAAAATTGCATGCCCTATCTATGAAGAACCAGGGAACCATGTTTGTTCTGGCTTTATTGCCAGATAACTAATCTCTTCTTGTTTAACTTGTTCCCTTTTAATCTCACAAACACTTTTGCATGGGAAAATTTAAAATGGCCATTTCCAAACTTAACAGGGCTTTGTAATTATCAGAAGGAATAATTTAATATGCAGATTCCCGGCCCCTGTCACAAAGACTCTGAATCTGTAGGTATGCAATAGAGTCAGGTCATCGATCCTTTGTAACACACTTTCCAGTGATTTCTGATGCAGATGATCCATGTGCCATATTTTGAGAAACACCAACCTAAAACCAAATCAAGGACTTCTGAATATGTACCGCTACAATAAATTTTTACCAGGCTTCAGATTATCAGATTATTTTTTCAAATCCTCTAAATTTGTTATCTATTTTTTTTTCCTACCCAGGAAGCTTCATTTCTTTTGGGAATAACACCCCTAAGGGATATTTTCTCCATCTTTTTCAATCATGGAGTTCTACTAGAAACTTTCAATCCTAATACACCCCCTCAAGGCAGAGTTGATTAGCCTGAAGTTGGGCATGTGACATCAGGTAGTCCTATCACGAGTCCTTAACTGGGAATTTTCTATCTGGAAACAAAGAGACAAGGAAGTCTCTCCCTGGTTGCAGTGCTTTATATGCTTTGAGAGGCTACCCAAGGCCTTATCTGCCATGTAGGTGGTTCACAGTAAGAGAAAAGGAAGTTAAGATGCAGGAGGAAAGCAGAGGCAGAAGTCTGAGCAAGAGTATTCTGGTACAATTTGAGTTTCTGGTTTTAGTTGTTCAAGACAATCATGTCTCTTTGCTCTTCCAAAAGTTGTATGAGTCCCCATATTCTCCAAATAGTTTTTCCCATGGCCTAAATGCTTTGGCTGAGTTTCTTGCTACCCAATTTGTTTCACTTCTTAATCTATATATTCTTATTTTATTTTTATTATTTTAGAAAATTCATTCTGAATCAACAACTATACATGTTATCACATTTCCAATCTTTGTTTTTCTTAATATGTCTTGACATGGAGGACCTTCCTTAAAGTTGCCAGAAGACAGAACAACTCTGTTTCTATTCAATCTAAGATTGTTTATCGGTGCAAAGAAAACTAAAAAAATATTCTTGTGCAAAGAATAATCTTAATAACAATTTTTATCATGGATCAATAATTTCTGAAAATTAATTACCAAAGTACTAGCTATATTACTAAATATTTGCTGCAGTAATAAACTATTCCAAAATTTCAGCAGTTTGCAACATTAAGCAAACACTGCTTGCTAATGGATCAGTGGATTAGCTGCAGTACCCCTGCTCTAAATGCAGGTCAAGTTTAGAACCTCTATACCCCTCTGAGAAATAGAAACATGAATCTTTCTTCGGGTCTCTATGGGAGTGGTCATACTTGCAAAAATTTCATTGGATAACTCAAGTCACACAGCCACGCCCCAAATCAATATGACAGGCCAGTGTTCTCCACCCACACGGAAACACACAAAGACAGAAGAGAATGAATAACTGTGACCAAATAATAGAAGCCAAGATTTGAAAACAAAATAAACCTCTCACTTTTTAAGTATATTTGTCCATTAGTCAAATAGTCAAATTTACTATTTATCTTCTAATCATATATATATCATGAAAGACCTCTTAGACCTCAATAATGTCTTAAGCTATGGCAAAAATAATGTATATTCATTGTCCAAGACTTGGAATCCACTTGTGAATAATTCTCTGTGCACTAGTGCACATGAGTAACTAATGAATCAATCATGAACAGAGCTCATTGCCTAGTAAAATGCTCAGCTAGTACCTCCTAGGCTTGGTTGGGAAAATCCAGACTCACATATAACAAATTGTCTTGTACCAAAACCCATTCTCTTTGGAATTGTGATAATCTGTTCTTGGACACAAGATTTAATTCTACAAGCGTATGATGAAAGCCTATTTCTAAATAATGAGTTGCTATGGCAGATACGAGGAAGTTGCTGACCCACCGTGGCCATCACAGGCTGCTTAGAGAAAAGAAGGCCCCACATGCATAAAATAAGAGAAGACAATATATGATCATATATTATGTTGTCTTATTTAAGGATGATATAACATATAATAGGAGGACTATGTTGGAAATTCTAGCCCTAAAAACCAACCAATCTTTAGTTCTATGACTTAACACCACTGGGCTTCAACATCCTAATGTGAAAAACGAGGAGGTTCAGAGAGGTCATTTCACAAATCCCTTCAAGTTCTCAGGTCCACAGAAATTCAGAGTACAGGGTTGTAATTGTGGCTTAGAGGGACTTAAGAATCCTGCAGAAGGAAAACCAAACAAAAATACAAAAAAACAAATTAGGTATTAGCAGATGAATTGGCACGGATATTTAAAGAGGAAGGAGACAATTTCAAATGGGCAAAATGACAAGAGTAAAAAGGCAAAGGGATGTTGCGCCTTTCAATAGCCCCCCGAAGATGCTGTGTAACAACTGGCAGGCATGTCTCAACTCAACCAATGTGATCACGTATACCACATAGAAAATACACAGGCTTTTAGAACACTGTATATAAAGTTTGGCTTGAATCTTAGCTCAGGATGTTAATGCTGCCTAAATTTGGAAAAGTCAATTTCTTAATGCCTCAATTTTCTTATATTTAAAATGAATAAAATAATAATAATACATGTTCAATATGGTTTCTCTGAGAATATAATGGGCTGATGTATTTAAAACTCTTAGCATGGCACCTAGGGCATAGAGGTTTTCAGTAAAATTTTTCTAATAATTGTGGTTTGAGTAGCAGGAAACAATCATAGTCAAAATATTTCAGTGGCTTATAAGTATAGATTTTGGCTTCCTGTATGTCTCCCACATTTAATATCTCCTGAAAACACAAATTTGAGACAGTGTAAAGAAGTAATTACTGCTTTCTTAATACACAATCACAACCAAAACTCCACTTCTCCTTATATAAAAATGCAGAGTGGCCCTGAAGAGGTTATTAATAGATCTAGGTCCTTGTTCATTTTATTAGAATGTATGGAGTCTTCAAACATGTATTTATATGTATTCTCTGCCATTTACTCTGTGATTTTGTGAACATTTCTAAACATACCTGAACATTTTTCTTCATATTTAACCATAAGTCTTTCATGGGTAAGAATTAAGTGACCTGATTCACATAAAGGACCTTGAGCAGTACCAGACACCCAGGGAATGTTAGTTTTCCTTCCATCTCCTGAGTAAGCTACTGGTATTCTCAGTCTTTCTGATCAAATTCATGACAATGATTTACTATGTGAAGCACAATTGAATAAACAGATTATATAATGATGTCTGCAATAGTACTGTAGAAAATTCATTCATTCAATAAATACATATTGAACATCTGTATATCAGGCATCATTCTACATTGTGGAAATAAAGATAGTTCAAAACTTTGTTCTCATAAAGCTTGAAGTCTTGGAACTTACTAATAAATACCAAGAATGAGTCAGAAAAAGGGGAGTGGACCATGGGTCCAGTGCTGTTAAGAGATGAAGAAGATGAAAGAGAAAAGGCCATGGGATTTGACAGGATAGAGGCCACTAACCACCTAGACAAGAAGTTTCAAGGGAATGCGAGGGATAGAATCAGAGGCAAAGATGAAATCACAATGATTTCAAGAAATGTTCCTGAAAAGGAGAACAGAGAAATTGGGTGGTATCAAGAAAGATATTTTTTAAGATTATTTCTTTTTTTTAATTTTTATTTTTTTATTATGTTTTGTTAGTCACCATACAGTACATCATTAGTTTTTGATGTAGTGTTCCATGATTCATTGTTTGCATGTAACACCCAGTGCTCCATGCAATATGTGACCTCCTTAATACCCATCACCAGGCTAACCCATCCCCCCATTCCCACCCCCTCTAAAACCCTCAGTTTGTTTCTCAGAGTCCATAGTCTCTCATGGTTCATCTCCCCCTCCGATTTCTCCCCCTTCATTTTCCCCTTCTTCTCCTAATGTCCTCCATGCTATTCCTTATGTTCCACAAATAAGTGAAACCATATGATAATTGACTTTCTCTGCTTGACTTATTTCATTTAGCATAATCTCCTCCAGTCCCATCCATGTTGATGTAAAAGTTGGGTATTCATCTTTTCTGATGGCTGAGTAATATTCCATTGTATATATGGACCACATCATCTTAATCCATTCATCTGTTGAAGGGCATCTCGGCTCTTTCCACAGTTTGGTTATTGTGGACATTGCTGCTTTGAACATTGGGGTGCATGTGGCCCTTCTTTTCACTACATAAAGATTATTTCTTAATATGGAAAGTTCTTTACTGATTGTAAGCCTTTTCAAAATAGATCATAGGAAAGAAAATGCAAATTGAAACAACTGGCTAAAATAGAAAAATCACATGATCATATTAACAGAAGCAGAAAAAGCATTTGACAAAATCCAGCACCCATTCATGATAAACAAACAAACAAACAGCAAACTAGGAAGAGTGGGAACCTCCAGAACTTGATAAATGACAAATACAAAAAACCTATAATGTACATAATATTGAATGGTATTTAGTATTTAGTATTTCTAAAAAAAAAAAGTCAATCACTTTTTTATATACTAACAATGAACAAGTGGAATTTGAAATTAAAAATATAATACCATTTATATTTTCACCCACAAAAATGAAATATTTCAGTATAAACAAAAAAATTATAAGGATGCTCAGGTGGCTCAGTTGGTTAAGCATCTGCCTTTGGCTCTGGTCGTGATCCTGGGGTCCTGGGATCAAGTCCCTCATCAGGCTCCTTGCTCAGCAGGGAGACTGCTTCTCCATCTCCCTCCGCCTGCTGCTCCCCCTGCTTGTACTTTCGTGCTCTTTCTGGCAAATAATTAAATAAAATCTTTTAAAAAATTATATACCATATCTATATAAGAAAAACTACAAAACTCTGATAAGAGAAATAAAAGAGAAACTACATAAAAAGAAAGAGATTCCATGTTCATGGATAAGAACATAGAATTTGTCAAGATGTCAGCTCTTCCCAACTTGACCTATATAGATTCAATGCAATCCATCAAAATCCCACCAAGTTATTTTGTGGGTATCAACAGACTGAATCTAAAATTTATGTGGCGAGGCAAAAGACCCAGAGTAACCAATGTAAAACTGAGGAGAAGAACAAAATCAGAGGACTGAAACTGTTCAAATTCAAGAATTACTATAAAACTACAGTAACCAAGACAGAGTGGTACTGGCGAAAGAATAGACAAATAGATCAAAGGAACGAACAGAGAACCCAGAAATAGATCTACATAAACAAAATCAACTAAATCTTTGACAAAAGAGTAAAGGCAATAGAATGGAGAAATAATAAGATTTTTAACAAATGGAGATAGAACAACTGGACATACACACACCTTAACCCTGCTCTCTCTCTCTCACACACACCTCAAAATGGATCATAGACTTTCATATAAAATACAAAACTATAAATCTCCTAGAAGATAAGATAGGAGCAATTGTAGATATCTTTGAGTATGGTGAAAACTTTTTAGATACAACACCAAAGGCATAATTCATGAAAGAATTGATGAACTTCTATTTTGCAAACAACACTGTCAAGAGAAAAGAAGCCACAGACTGGGGAAAAATATTTGCAAAAGACACATCTGATAAAGGACTGTTATCTAAAATGTACAAAGAACTGCTAAAACTCAATAATAACAAAATTCACATTATTTTTTAAATGAGAAAAAAAATCCTACTAAAATAGCCAAAATCCAAAACACTAGCAAAATCAAATGCCAAGGAGGATGTGGAGTGACAGGAGCTTACTTCCTTTGCTGGTGGGAATACAAAATGGTACAGCCACTTTAGAAGATAATTTAAAAGTTTCTTACAGAACTAAACATACTCTTTTTTTTAGTTAACATATAGTGTATTATTAGTTTCAGGGATAGAATTTAGTGATTCATGAGTTGCATATAATACCTAGTGCTCATTACATCAAGCGCCCTCCTTAATGTCCATCACTAAACATACTCTTAACATGCAGTTCAGCAATCACACTCCTTAGTATTTTCCCAAATGATCTGAAAACATATATCCACCGAAAAGCTTGCACATGGGTGTTTAAAGCAGCTTTATTCATATTCAAAAATATGAAAGCAACCAAAATGTCCTTCGGTAGGTGAACTATAAACTGAAGTGCACTCAGATAATGGAATATTATTCAGTGCTTAAAAAAAACTTGAGTTTTTAAACCATGAAAAGACATGGAGGAACACTAAATATTACTATGTGCAAGAAGCCAATCTGAAAAGGCTACATAATCTATGATTCTAAAAAAGTCAAAACTATGGAGATAGTAAAAGGATCAGTGGTTGCCAGGGTCAGGGGGAGGGAGAGATGAATAAACAGAGCACAGAGGATTTTTAGGGCAGTGAAACTACTCTGTATGATTCTATAATGGTAGATAAAGTCATCACAATTTGTCAAAACCCATAGAATACATAACTCAAGAGTGAACCCTAATGGAAACTATGGAATTTGGGTGATGACGATATATCTATGCAGAATCCTCAATTGTAAAGAACATGACTCCTGTGGAGGATTCTGATATGGAAAGAAGTTGGGCAAGGGATATATGGGGAAATCTCTGTACATTCTGCTTAATTTTGCTGTGGATCTAAAATTGCTCTAAAAAAGAATAATGTCCATCTGAAACAATAAAAACAACAAGAACAAAAAAAAGAGAACGTTTAGACCAAGATGACTTCCTCCTAGTTCAGAAGACAATTCATAAACTTTAAAAAAATAAAATTCCACTAGATAAAATGAATGTGGTTGGATGTGTATCTCTTGTCTTTTAGCTGGTTCCCCAAATAGTCAGACCCCCACCTCCCCACCCCGCCATCCTCCCACTCTCCTTTCATCCAAATTTGGCTCACTGATGCTGAGTGGGAAATGAATTTTACATTAACTGCTTTGCTGGATTATGACTTAAAGCCTGAGTTTCCATGAGTTATCATGGACAAGGTTAGTCTGCTTGAACTGAGTGATTCAGTTAATCCTAAACTTTACATGAAACAGTAATTGCAACCACCTCTTCTTCCTCCTAAATGTTTTGCCAAAACTAACAACAAATCACAAGGATTCTATTGTTTTCTTGGTGAGATATGAGGGAACCTAGACAGTAATTACCATAATTTCTGAAGGCCTACTTCTGAGATAGAAGCAATAACTACTAACATTTTTTTAAATTTTTTATTGTTATGTTAATCACCATACATTATATCATTAGTTTTTGATGTAGTGTTCCATGATTCACTGTTTGTGTATAACACCCAGTGCTCCCTGCAGAGCGTGCCCTCTTTAATACCCATCACCAGGCTAACCCATCCTCCCACCCCCCTCCCCTCTAGAACCCTGTTTGTTTTTCAGAGCCCATCATCTCTCATGGTTTGTCTCCCCCTCCGATTAAGCAATTCATACATGCCAGACATCTCACTATGTCATTTACCATATTATATCATTTTCTAGCAACAATGTGGGGTTCATACTAATATTCCCATTTTATAAGAGAAGAAACCAAAATTCAGAGAAGTTCTATAATTTTCCCCAAGTCACATTGCCTGATATTTCCGGTTTCTCCAGGTGTGATGCACTGAGAGACCCGGGCTTTCTTCTGTGGATTCCTATAAGGAATGCACAGCCAGAATCTGACCATGAGGAAATATCATGCCTGAATTGAGGGCACATTACAAAGTGATTGTCTTGTACTCTCCAGGGATGTTAGGGTCATGCAAGACCAGGCAGGACCAGGAATAATTCCAGATGAACTATTTCCAGAGAGCATGACAGTGTAGGATCTTGGATTGGATCCTGGGACAGAAAAACAACACTGAGGGGGCAACTGGCAAGATCTGAAGAGGTCTGCATATTAGATAATATTATTGTGCACATGCTGATTTCCCAGATATTGGTAATTGTACTGTGTTTATATCACAGAATATCCTTGGTTTTGGGAAACACACAGTGAAGTATTAGAGGTAAGAGAAAATCATGTCTGTAATGTACTCTCAAACATTTCAGAAAATAAACATGAATAACACACACACACACACATGCACACACGCACACACACACAAAAGGACCTTGCATCTATCATCTTTGTTTTTGAAGTATCCTAAAACAAAGAGCAATACTAATTTTGTCTCCAACTTAATAGTTCTTAAATATGGCAAATGAAGAAACAGAAAGCCCAGACTGTCATCCCAAAAGCAAGAGAAAGGATCTGTTTTGTTTAATTTTGTTTAATATTTATTCAATGACTTCCTAGTATAATATTAAAAGCCAAAAAATTCAAATTCAGAGCCCCTACCCTTGAGGAACATATATAGTATTTCAATTTTAATTGAGTATGGCCTGAAATACAGGGGATTTGTCTAAGGCTTCATGATTTTACAAACTTCCAACAGAATTATTGTCATGAAAGATTAAATTAGGAAAATATCAAAGAATTCTAATTTAGCCATTTTATTCATAAGTAGATATTTCCAAACTAACATTTAGACTGAAGCCAAATAAATCCTTAACACTTTACTAACTAATGTTTATAGTGTTATTTGTCATTAAGGCCAATTACCTGAGACAAGTAACATACAGGAACTACTTTCATATTCAAGTAAGGACCATCCTACGTATTCACTGTCATATCTGTAATACTTGTATTAGAACCCAGGAGATATGATGTTTGATGGGAATGGGGTGAATAGATGGAGTTTGGGACAGGTGATATCTTGTCAGGGCATTAAAGCAGACACAAAGTTTAATGCTTCTGGTTGTGAAAAGCCAACTTGCATTCATTACATCCCAGCGCCAGACAATCCTTATTTCCAGCTTCCTGAAGTCATCCTTGGGTAAGTGACGTGGGACAATGAATTTCCCCATGTGATTTCATAGGACAAACTTAATTAGGCAGAAATAACTTTCTCAAATAGCACCAGTCCCTCAACACTTGAGTCTATAGCCATCTGGTGCCATGACACTCACGTGTCACCTTGGTTTTTGTTATCAGAGACAAGACTGCATTCATTTTGATCCTGAATGAATGGCTTCCATTCCAGAAATGAAGGTTGCCTCCACTGTATTTTAGGATGGAATATAAATTCTATTTCACATTTTTCCACTGTTTCTGAAATCTCTTTTCTCAACTAAGTGGGCACGGCTAGACTGAGGTCTCATCAATCATCAGTCACCAGGACACTACGTGAATGTGGCAAGGCTGCTTGCGAAGTAACCCCATTAAGGAATCACCACAGCAGGTCGTTTCTCTATCTTCATGTAAGTAATATTTGCCATCACCTGGCATCTCAGATTATAAGTGTTATGTGACTCCCCTGGTGCTGGAAGGAGGTTTGGAAGCAACTGTGTAGATCCTGTTAGTCATGTGTTTCTATGGTTATTTATAAATATTATGACTGATCTTAGTCAATATATGATGATTACAAATTATTCTTTTTTAATTGCCAGGAGTGGTTTTCCTCCAGAGGTCATTAGAAGAGTTTTCAAATTCAGTTGACTCTGATGAATGTAACTTACCAGACAGAAAATAATAACGGGGCCAAGATTTTGGTAATTAGAGAGTCAGACTCTAGCTTACTGTGAAGAGTGAGAAAATAATGAATAAGTGCAGAAAGGAATCCTTGGTTGACTATGTCTTTGAGGAGGTACTTATTTACAAACATGGGAAAAATAACTCTCATGAGAAAATTATCTATGCCTGTGGATCCAGAAGTCTGTTGACTTTTCCAGATCTGAAGTTACACAAGATAGAAAGTTTCTTATATCCTCACGGACTACACCACTGGCAAAGACCATTATACATGCTCAATAGAAAATAATGTTGGGTAAAATGCAAACATTGAATGGGAAGGAAATTAAGCAATGTGTTCTGAGAAATCCAGCTGATGCTTTACGTAGAATATGCAAAGTTAGCTTTGAACTACTGGCCAGGCTCAAGCTAGCTCAAGGTTCTCATAATACATCTTGGAGCTAAGGATGCTAAGTGAATTACTAGGTATCAGAGGAAAAGAAATCCTTAGGAGCCAGGCTTGTTTGGACTGTAAACATAAGGCAGAGAAAAATAATTCAGTCAAAACTTAATCACAGTAGTGAACAGACTCTCATGGCTATTCTGTTAAGCATCTATTTCTGTAAAGTATCCCTCTTGTTGCTAAATATAACAGGTGCAGCCACAGCAAGTATTAACAACTTTAATAAGCTGCTCTTACAAATAGCTGCAATGACAATGCAACTTTCTAAGGTCACAATTGTTGCTTTTGCACCATAAGAGTTTAAGATGAATCTCTTAGTTGTTTGCTTTAACATGTTTTCCAGTAAGCATGACTAGAGACAGGATTCTTTCCTTCCTTCCTTCCTTCCTTCCTTCCTTCCTTCCTTCCTTCCTTCCTTCCTCCCTTCCTCCCTCTCTTCCTTCCTTCCTTCTCTCCTACCTTCTATCCTTCCTCCCTTCCTCTCTTCCTCCCTTCCTTCCTTCCCCCAATCTTTCTTTCCTTCTCTCTTTCTCTCCCCTCCCTTTCTTTCTATTAGGTCCTCTGACCCAACAAGAAAAAGGACTCAAAGCACACCATAAAGGAGTAATTAACTCTTTTGCCAGTTAGCCCTTCTTCTGATCCTATCTATCTGTGTATATCTCTACTTTGTTGCTGAAAAAACTAAGGCTCAAAAAGTGTCTTCCAATTCCTCCAACTTGAATTTGAAAGAGCTAGGATTTTAAGCCATGTTTTAACTTGGGATTTCCATCATGTTTTTCTATAATACCAGCGGTTAAGGATAAAATTATTATTGTAGGGACACAAATAATCATTATATTTAATTTGAAAAATATATTTTTAAATTTAAATTCTAATTATGACCATTGATTCTATGTTTGCATATATAGCAGTGATATTGTAACCAAAGTGAATCAATTTAAAAATGATGTTTACCCAAGTGGCTCAGTCAATTGAGTGTCTAGTTCTTGGATTTGGCTCAGGTTGTGATCTCGGGGTGGTGAGATCGAGCCCCACAGCATGTTGGGCTCCACACTCAGCAGAGAGTCTGTTGGAGATTCTCTCTCCCTCTCCCTCTGCCCCTCCCCCTGCTTGCTTACTCTCTCTCTCACCCCCAAATAAATAAATCTTTAAAAAAAATGATGTCTACCAGTAACTATATAGGTAGAAAGTATATATGACAAAGAAATTAAAGTCCACAAATTCAATAAGGTTTGGAAACACCAGGCTAAGTACCTCCTACTTGTGGTTAAGAGGGAATAAATTCATCTCCTGCAATTAGAAAAATTTAGGGTCGAAAGTAACCCAAGGAAAAATTATTTCCAAACCCCTCTCCCTCTGTATTATTTTATAGATAAGAAAATTGAGGATTGGAGGGTCATTGGCTGCTGAAGTTATACAAATAATTTTGGGAAAAGCTGGATTTAGAACTGTGTTTCATATCCCATGCAGGAGCTAGTAGGAGGGTTCATATTCGACTCATAGATTTCAGGAGAAAAATGGTGCACCAAGAATTCCTCTGAGAAAATACAGGTGTCACTACTGATCTGGAATTCATTCCAATCTGCAGATACTATACAAATAAAGATCTGAAAGTAGACAAATGACATTTATTTTCTTCATCTAAACTCTCTAAAGGTTATGCATCCAACTGAGAATGATTTTCAAAGTCACTTCTGAAGATATTATCCTCCATCGTGTGGTCGTGCCATGGTCAAAAATGTGTTTGGATCTTCCACTCATTGAGGCCCAAGCCTACATATTTATCCATGCGTTTGACAAAGACTTATCAAGTGCCTCTCAGTAGCCAGGCACTGTGTAGGCACTGTAGATCCCACAAAGAAGGCAAAAGTCCTATCTGCTGAGAGCTCCAATGCAGGAGGGTGAGACTGACTAGTCACAATTCATTAAATCAATAAATAGTAATAACTGACTGACACTGATGATGAAAAAAAAACTAACAGGGTGTCATGGTACCAAATGAGAGAAAGGTCTAATTTTCAATAGACTGGTCACATTCAGGACATTTTGATAAAGTGAAACTTCCAATGAAGACTGATAGTAAAGGCAAAACACAATGAGATCTAATGCATGAGAAAAAAAATATTCCAAGAGGAGGAAAAGTAGAGAAAGGCCTTGTGACCTAAATAAGTGGATATGTTTTAAAACTTAATAAGAAGCTAGATCTCTTGGCTATTTCAAAGGAGAGGACAGTAGCTGGAGATACAGAGGAAAATGAACAAGATCACGTAGACACAGTCCATGGATAGGAACAGTTTTTATTCTAAGAACAATGGATTTAAGTAGATAAGCGACATATATTTTTAAAAGATCCCTTCCCTCTGGCTGTGAGGTGGACAACAAACTGGAGGGGGAAGAGCAGACATGAAGAAGCTAACCTGGAGGCTGTTACAGAGGTCTGGGGGAAACGTGATAGTGATTTTGATACAGTGGGAGTTCTCAAGACTGAGAAAAAAGATGGAAATGAGGTATATTTTGGAGAGAAAATTGATAGGACTTGCTGATGAATTGGATGTGGGGATGAAGGAAAGGGAATCAAGAATGACTCTCAAGCTTCTGGCTTTGGTAACTGGGTCGATGGTGGTGCCATTTAGAGATGGAAAAGGCCAAGGAGAGCCAGGCTTAAGGGGGAGATTAAGGGCTCTGTTTTGGCCATATTAATAATAGCTTGAGATGCCTATGAGACATCCAAACAGAAATGCCAAATGGATAATTGGATGTTTGAGTCTCGGCCTTACAGGAACCATGTGATCTGAAGATAGAAAGTTGAGCATTGTTGCCTATGGATGGGCTTAAACCCTGGGAGAAAATGTATGTATGTCTTTCCCAAACTATCTCCACACATAGCACTTTCCATTTGTCTTCAGATTCTAAGAATTTGGACCAGTAACCTCTCAACTCTGGGTGTTCCCACACACACTTTACCTTCTTGGTTCCTCTCCTCTACAGAACCGTGTCTTATAAAAATTTCCACTTGTCCTTTCAAGCTGACCAGAAAATAGCTACACAGGCCCTTCCAATTTAGGTGTTTCTAACTACAGTGGAAAAAACCCACGGCAAACAACAATAAAAACATTAAGGAAGGTTTTCAGTGGAAACTGGAAAGTTTTTTTCTTATTGTAAATGGAGCTACTCTTGGGACTCTTTGTTGCTGATTTGTTTCTTGATGCTTAGAAAGAAGGTTCCATTTATTCTTCATCTATAACTTTATCATTCCTGTGAGTGTTCCAAGAGTCTTTTAATGGTGCAATTCATATCAACTCAGAATTCCAGACACTGAGATCTGGAGAAGTCCTCAAAGGCTAGTCCAACCTGTTCATATTACATAAAACAAAAATGTAAAAAGTTTGAGTGACTAACATGGTGACTCTAATATATATTTTATGTTACTTATATTCTCTAATTTATATACAAATATGAAAATGAACATAAATATAAATGTACTCTCATTGCTGAGTAGATTGTTCTTTCTTCTGACTCACTCCACCCTGTGAGTTCCTGCATAAGGAATGGCTGCAATTTCACTTCTAATTGTACTTTTTTAAAACTATAGAGAGCAGCCTGCAAATTTACTTACTACCAGCACCAGAATTATCTAACTGAAGATGGTATCTTCCATAAGTCAAAGACATACTCACAGAGATTTCACAGGAAGAGGGCTTCCAAAATATAGCTTTATCTCACTCTCTTACTAGAGGGTTTGTGACTCCAATAGGATAATGCATCAGATAATGTATATAACGGACTTTAAAGCCTCATAATATTTTGCATATTTGGGACCTACAGTATCTTCTTCTACATTATACTTGTTCTTTTTAATGATAAAATCCATATATGCTCAGCCAAAAAGTTTTGAAAATGCAGAAGAGTATGAAGAACACAAAAATACCTATAATCTCATAAGTCTTAGAAAATCAGAGTTTGTACTTTAGTACCTTTCTAGACCTTATTCCATGCATATAGGTTTGTATGTGTGTATATCTATGTAGACAGTGTTTACATACATTCATACACATGTATGTATTTTTCCATATACACATATAAACATTACACACATATACATACAGAATTATGCACAAATATATAAAATATATGTACATATATATTTTATAGTCCATATATATATATACATATATATATCCCTTAGGAAAATGCATGGCACATTTTAAGTACCAAGTAACTGTTGGCTGTTATTATTATAATTAAAGGTACAGAGTGGGTGCCCCGAATTCACTAGTTTTTACCAGGGCTCATCCAGTCCTGACTCCATGAAGCTGACATTGGTCCATGGACACTGGAAACACTCAATGATATCTTGGGAATATGAGCCTCGCAGGAATCACATTTGGGGCCAATATTGTGACAAGTGCCTAGCATTGTCCAGACTATAAATATAAGCTCATGGATGTTGATCTTTCTAATGCTACATGTGAACACTAGACATGCTTACAAATCATCTAGTGGGAATTCTCAAAATATGAGGCGTGGTGTACCCAAACTTCCTGGAAACACTTCACTAGCTTTGAATAGGAGTCTTTATTTCTCTTTCCCTTTCTTTATTGGAAAGAATGTGTGTGTGTGTGTGTGTGTGTGTGTGTGTGTGTGACTATATTAGTAATCAGACCATTTTTCCCATCCATATAGCAATAAGTTATTTCAGGTGAGGGTGACTGACTTCTTGATACCTTAGGAAACTTTTCAGTCTGTTGATATTACTTTGATTAAAAAATAAAATACCCTCCAAATCTTCTTTTCCTATTTTTATTTTGTGGCCCTCCTCATCTGTTCATTAATTCACTAGAAGTAAAGGCCTGCCTTCTATTAAGATCACACTTGACTCAGAGAATTGTGCAGGATATGCTTTCTTCACATTGACATATTTGCCATCATTTTATTGATTATTCTCCTATGTGTATGTTACTTCTCCTGAACAAAAAAGTATGTAATTAGGCTTAATATGTACTTAGTGTGCAGTATCTAGTGTTATCTCTTATCGCAAAGTAAAGTGTAATAAGATTGAAGGTTAAGTATTATCTCAAAAACTAAATGCTATAGGGGCGCCTGGGTGGCTCACATGGTTAAGCGCCTGCCTTCGGCTCAGGTCATAATCCCAGGGTCCTGGGATAGAGCCCCACATCCGGCTCCTGGCTCAGTGGGGGGCCTGCTTCTCCCTCTCCCTCTGCCTCTTCCCCTGCTCATGCTGTCTCTCTCTCTGTATCTCTGTGTCTTGAATGAATAAATAAAAAAAATCTTTAAAAAATGCTATAAAAAATAACATTAAAATCGGGGATTAGCAGGGATGTTTAAAATGCCCTCTTTGGTCTCAAATATTAATTCTAAGCATGTAACTTCTCTAACACCCATTTATTTGATCAAGACTCTGGGGACTTCACTGACTGTAAACACAGCAGTGATGAATTGGTTAAAAATGCAAATGTTTGCTCAGTTACATTAATGGAAACACACTCTTCCTAGGAAAAAGGGGTGTGGGGGGAAGAATACACTAATATTCTTTGCACTTACAGTGCTGCAGAGGAACTGTATCAAATCTTTGGGTCTTGTTTAGGAGGGATATTAGAAGAGCAGAAGTTAGAATTTAAGGTGAGACATGATAAGTGTTCTCAGCAGCCTGAGCCCATACAAGCCTCCCAGATCTTCTGCAAAGTCACTCATCATGGGAGCTTAATACTCTTGCCTGTAATGTTTTTCCTCCCATTCCTTGCTAGTGCAACTCTTTATTCATCCTTTAAGTCTTTACTTAAATACCGCTTTCTCAGAGAAACAGTCCCAAACCCTCACCTAAACTGGCCTACAACATATATGCTTCTGGCCAGTCTCTTATTTTTCTTGTTTCCATCAGGAAAGATCTGGTAAGATCAGTATAAATGGAGGATCACAAGAAGCCCCCTTGTGAAGGAGCACTGATTGGATATTAGCATTTCCTAATTCATTACCTATTAGCATTTCCTAATTCTAATGATCCCCATAGTCTTCATTTTTCTAAAAAACCTGACAACTTGCTAAATACATACATACATACATACATACATACATACATACATACATACATTTTCTATGTACCCATATCATAGTCCCTAACTTCCCCTCATAATTCCTATTCCAAGTTAGCATTTAATTACTATTTTTAAAAATATTTTACATCTTCCTCTTTCCCCACTTGACTAAGAGGGCAGGAACTAATTCCAATTTGTCCAATGCTGAATCCCACCAAACACTTTAGGACAGCTCATGGGAATGCCAGGATATAATCAATCTGAAGAAAAAATCTGCTAATATACAACTTTCTTATTCAGAGAGATATGAACCTCAAAGGCAGCTCTTTAATTGCCAGTTAATTAATGAATGATGAGGAGGCCCGAGAAATAGAAATTGCAAGAGTACTTCAACAGACTGACTGAGCAGAGTCCAGGGAAATCAACTACTGTTACTTGAGGAAATGAGGAAGCAGACAGAGAACTTAATAACTTGCCAAATTCATACAAACAGCAAGAGGCAGGGCAAACACTGGGCTCTCAACAACTGTTTGATGAATGAATGAAATGACACATTCACAAGAAAAGTTGCCCCCAAGTTGTTGGGTAGTTCTATATATGTCATTTTCTTTTTTTTAACAATGTTGCTTTCCAAAAATTCAATATATCCATCCTAATTTTGGATGATGAAGCTCAAAAAAATTGATTCACTCTTCCCCATGATACCTATTCAATTCATTATTCCATTCACTTAAGCAAGATTCACTGACTATATCAAATGTCAAAGGCTATTCTAAGAACACAATGATGAGCAAATAAAGACATTGTATCTGCCCTTAAGGAGCTTACTGGGGAGCAGCCAAAGAGCAAATCATCATATAAATGTGAAATTACCACAGTGCTATGTATTTCACAAGAGAGAAGCTGTGGGAACCTATAATAGGAGGATTTGACTTCATAAGAGATCAGAAGAATGAAAGGTATTATTTTAACTAGTCAAAGAGAGAGGAAAATGCATTCCAACAAAGGCAACATTATGTGCCTTGTGACAGGACCCACAATGCATGTGAGGGACTGGTAAAGTCCATGTGGCCGAATCAGAGAAAGTCAAGAGTATCTGGTATGAGTTAAGACTGGAGAGTTAGGTAGTGACCAATCCACACAAGGCTGTATAGGTAACTTGAGGATACCAAGGGCAAAGAGAACTAGAGAGGAGTTTTAAACTAAACAATGTTACCAGATTTGCATTTTGTAAATTGTTACTCTGACAGATATTTGGAGAACATAGTGGCAAAGAGTAGCAACAGAGAGAGAACCAAAGACTACTGCCCACAAAATATGATGATGACTTGGATAAAAAGGCACTGGAAATAGAAAGTGAACAAATTTAATATACTTTTGGAAAGTAAACTGAATAAGACTTGTTGATGGTTTGGGTGAGGAGGGAAAGAAAAGGAAAATGACATTTAAAGGATGATTTTTTGCTAATATACTATCCTAGCATCCATGACCACGCCCACTGCTTCTTAACAAGAGAACCCTAAATTTATTTGTTGGGCCAAGAGTTCCAGATAAGATTTATAGTTTTTCTGTATTACTTTCAGCTACATATGATTATTACATAGACAGCTAAACACTGGCCAATGAAATATAAGTGGAAGTATTGGGACCTTCTGAGCTGTCATGGCCTTCCTCTTATTTTCCTAAACCTTACTGTCTGGATGTAAAATTGTAACCTCAGCAGTCAACTTGGACCATGGAGACAAAGCTAAAGGCTGGAGAAGGTAGGCACTCACATGCCAGCCAGGCCTGCATACCTCCAGAGTACTTTTTCATGAGAAAATGAAACTTTTTATGTCTAAATCACCTACAGCCAAAAGAGCATGACCTGACATGCAGTGTAATCCTCTACACTTAAAAGAATGCCATTAACAGGGATGGGGGAGGCTAAAGGAAGTGATGCAAAGAAACAGCAAGAGTTAGTTTAAATGGGATGAGCTTGAGATGTCTCAGAGAGGGCCAACTGGGCAGGTAGACATACACGTCTAGACTTTCTTTTTTTCTTTTCTTTTTTTTTTTTACTTCTCAGCTGAATCTGTAATGTTTTATTTCTTTTTTTTTAATCTTTTTATTCTTATGTTAATCACCATACATTACATCATTAGTTTTAGATGTAGTGTTCCATGATTCATTGTTTGTGCATAACACGAGTGCTCCATGCAGAACGTGCCCTCTTTAATACCCATCAACAGGCTAACCCATCCTCCCACCCCCACCCCCAGAACCCTCAGTTTGTTTTTCAGAGTCCATCGCCTCTCATGGTTCGTCTTCCCCTCTGATTTCCCCCCCTTCATTCTTCCCCTCCTGCTATCTTCTTCTTTTTTTTTTTTTACATAACATATATTACATTTTTTGTTTCAGAGGTACAGATCTGAGATTCAACAGTTTTGCACAATTCACAGCGCTTACCAGAGCACATACCCTCCCCAGTGTCTATCACCCAGTCACCCCATTCCTCCCACCCCACCCCCCACTCCAGCAACCCTCAGTTTCTTTCCTGAGATTAAGAATTCCTCATATCAGTGAGGTCATATGATACATGTCTTTCTCTTTTTGACTTATTTCACTCAGCATAATAACCTCCAGTTCCATCCACGCAAGATCTCATTCCTTTTGATGGCTGCATAATATTCCATTATATATATACCACTTCTTCTTTATCCATTCATCTGTCGATGGACATCTTGGCTCTTTCCACAGTTTGGCTATTGTGGACATTGCTGCTATAAACATCGGGGTGCATGTACCCCTTCAGATACCTACATTTATATCTTTGGGGTAAATACCCAGTAGTGCAATTGCTGGATCATATGGTAGCTCTATTTTCAACTTTTTGAGGAACCTCCATACTGTTTTCCAGAGTGGCTGCACCAGCTTGCATTCCCACCAACAGTGTAGGAGGGTTCCCCTTTCTCTGCATCCCCGCCAACATCTGTCATTTCCTGACTTGTTAATTTTAGCCATTCTGACTGGTGTGAGGTGGTATCTCATTGAGGTTTTGATTTGGATTTCCCTGATGCCGAGCGATATTGAGCACTTTTTCATGTGTCTGTTGGCCATTTGGATGTCTTCTTTGGAAAAATGTCTGTTCATGTCTTCTGCCCATTTCGTGATTGGATTCTTTGTTCTTTGGGTGTTGAGTTTGATAAGTTCTTTATAGACTTTAGCCCTTTATCTGATATGTCATTTGCAAATATCTTCTCCCATTCTGTCGGTTGTCTTTTGGTTTTGTTGACTGTTTCCTTTGCTTTGCAAAAGCTTTTTATCTTGATGAAGTCCCAGTAGTTCATTTTTGCCATTGCTTCCCTTGCCTTTGGCGATGTTTCTAGGAAGAAGTTGCTGTGGCTGAGGTCGAAGAGGTTGCTGCCTGTGTCCTCCTTTAGGATTTTGATGGACTCCTGTCTCACATTGAGGTCTTTCAACCATTTGGAGTCTATTTTTGTGTGTGGTGTAAGGAAATGGTCCAGTTTCATTCTTCTGCATGTGGCTGTCCAATTTTCCCAACACCATTTGTTGAAGAGACTGTCTTTTTTCCATTGGACATTCTTTCCAGCTTTGTCAAAGATGAGATGACCATAGAGTTGAGGGTCCATTTCTGGGCTCTCTATTCTGTTCCATTGATCTATGTGTCTGTTTTTGTGCCAGTACCATACTGTCTTGATAATGACAGCTTTGTAATAGAGCTGGAAGTCTGGAATTGTGATGCCGCCAGCTTTGCTTTGCCACATTCCTCTGGCTATGCGGGGTCTTTTCTGGTTCCATACAAGTTTTAGGATTATTTGTTCCATTTCTTTGAAAAAAGTGGATGGTATTTTGATGGGATTGCATTGAATGTGTACATTGCTCTAGGTAGCATTGACATCTTCACAATATTTGTTCTTCCAATCCATGAGCATGGAACGTTTTTCCATTTCTTTGTGTCTTCCTCAATTTCTTTCATGAGTATTTTATAGTTTTCTGAGTGCAGATCATTTGTCTCTTTGGTTAGATTTATTCCTAGGTATCTTATGGTTTTGGGTGCAATTGTAAATGGGATCGACTCCTTAATTTCTCTTTCTTCTGTCCTGTTGTTGGTGTATAGGAATGCCACTGACTTTTGTGCATTGATTTTATATCCTGCCACTTGACTGAATTCCTGTATGAGTTCTAGCAGTTTTGGGATGGAGTCTTTTGGGTTTTCCACATGAAGTATCATATCATCTGCAAAGAATGAGAGTTTGACTTCTTCTTTGCCGATTTGGAAGCCTTTGATTTCTTTTTGTTGTCTGATTGCTGTGGCTAGGACTTCCAATACTATGTTGAATAGCAGTGGTGATAGTGGACATCCCTGCCGCGTTCCTGACCTTTGGGGGAAAGCTCTCAGTTTTTCCCCATTGAGAATGATATTCGCTGTAGGTTTTTCATAGATGGCTTTTATGATATTGAGGTATATACCCTCTATGCCTATACTCTGAAGAGTTTTGATCAAGAAAGGATGCTGTACTTTGTCAAATGTTTTTTCTGCATCTATTGAGAGGATCATATGGTTCTTGTTCTTTCTTTTGTTAATGTACTGTATCACATTGATTGATTTGCGGATGTTGAACCAACCTTGCAGCCCAGGGATAAATCCCACTTGGTCGTGGTGAATAATCCTTTTAATGTACTGTTGGATCCTATTGGCTAGTATTTTGGTGAGAATTTTTGCATCCATGTTCATCAGGGATATTGGTCTGTAATTCTCCTTTTTGATGGGGTCTTTGTCTGGTTTGGGGATCAAGGTAATGCTGGCTTCATAAAATGAGTTTGGAAGTTTTCCTTCCATTTCTATTTTTTGGAACAGTTTCAGAAGAAGAGGTATTAATTCTTCTTGAAATGTTTTGTAGAATTCCCCTGGGAAGCCATCTGGCCCTGGGCTTTTGTTTGTTTGGAGCTTTTTGATGACTGCTTCAATTTCCTTAATGGTTATATGTCTTTCAGGTTTTCTATTTCTTCCTGGTTTAGTTTTGGTAGTTGATACATCTCTAGGAATGCATCCATTTCTTCCAGGTTATGTAATTTGCTGGCATAGAGTTGCTTATAATATGTTCTTATAATTATTTGTATTTCTTTGGTGTTGGTTGTGATCTCTCCTCTTTCATGCATGATTTTGTTGATTTGGGTTATTTCTCTTTTCTTTTTGATAAGTCTGGCCAGGGGTTTATCAATCTTGTTAATTCTTTCAAAGAACCAGCACCTAGTTTCATTAATCTGTTCTACTGTTCTTTTAGTTTCTATTTCATTGATTTCTGCTCTGATCTTTATTATTTCTCTTCTCCTGCTGGGTTTAGGCTTTATTTGCTGTTCTTTCTCCCGCTCCTTTAGGTGTAGGGTTAGGTTGTGTACTTGAGACCTTTCTTGTTTCTTGAGAAAGCCTTGTATTGCTATATACTTTCCTCTTAGGACTGCCTTTGCTGCATCCCAAAGATTTTGAACAGTTGTGTTTTCATTTTCATTGGTTTCCATGTATTTTTTTAATTCTTCTTTAATTTCCTGGTTGACCCATTCATTCTTTAGTAGGATGCTCTTTAGCCTCCATGTATTTGAGTTCTTTCCAACTTTCCTCTTGTGATTGAGTTCTAGTTTCAAAGCATTGTGGTCTGAAAATAGGCAGGGAATGATCCCAGTCTTTTGGTACTGGTTGAGACCTGATTTATGACCTAGGATGTGATCAATTCTGGAGAATGTTCCATGGGCACTAGAGAAGAATGTGTATTCCGTTGCTTTGGGATGGAATGTTCTGAATATGTCTGTGAAGCCCATTTGGTCCAGTGTGTCATTTAATGTTTTTATTTCCTTGTTGATCTTCTGCTTAGATGATCTGTCCATTTCAGTGAGGGGAGTGTTAAAGTCCCCCACTAGTATTGTATTGTTGTCAATGTGTTTCTTTGCTTTTGTTATTAATTGCCTTATATAATTAATTGGCTGCTCCCATGTTAGGGGCATAGATATTTACAATTATTAGATCTTCTTGTTAGATAAACCCTTTAAGTAGGATATAGTATCCTTCGTCATGTCTTATTACAGTTTTTCGTTTAAAATCTAATTTGTCTGATATAAGGATTGCCACCCCAGCTTTCTTTTGGTGTCCATTAGCATGGTAAGTGGTTTTCCAGCCCCTCACTTGCAAGCTGCAGGTGTCTTTGGGTCTAAAATGAGTCTCTTGCAGATAGCATATTGATGGGTCTTGTTTCTTTATCAAATCTGATAGTTGTGTCTTTTGATTGGGGCATTTAGCCCATTTCCATTCAGGGTAACTATTGAAAGATAGGAATTTAGTGCTATTGTATTTCCTGTAAGGTAACTGTAACTGTATATTGTCTGTGTTCCTTTCTGGTCTATGTTGCTTTTAGGTTTTCTCTTTGCTTAGAGGACCCCTTTCAATATTTCTTGTAGGGCTGGTTTCGTGTTTGCAAATTCCTTTAGTTTGTTGTTTTTTTTTTTGTCCTGGAAGCTTTTTATCTCTCCTTCTATTTTCAATGACAGCCTAGGGGGATATAGGATTCTTGGCTGCATATTTTTCTCATTTAGTGCTCTGAATATATCCTGCCAGTCCTTTCTGGCCTGCCAGGTCTCTGTGGATAAGTCTGTTGCCAATCTAATGTTTTTACCATTGTAGGTTACATATCTCTTCTCCCAAGCTGCTTTCCGGATTTTCTCTTTGTCTCTGAGACTCATAAGTTTTACTCTTAGATGTCGGGGTGTTGACCTATTTTTATTGATTTTGAGAGGGGTTCTCTGTGCCTCCTGGATTTTGATGCCTGTTTCCTTCCCCAAATTAGGGAAGTTCTCTGCTATAATTTGCTCCAGTATACCTTCTGCCCCTCTCTCTCTTTCTTCTTCTTCTGGGATCCCAATTATTCTAATGTTGTTTCATCTTATGGTATCGCTTATCTCTCAAATTCTGCCCTCGTGATCCAGTAGTGGTTTATCTCTCTTTTTCTCAGCTTCTTTATTTTCCATCATTTGGTCTTCTATATCACTGATTCTCTCTTCTGCCTCATTTATCCTAGCAGTTAGCGCCCCCATATTTGATTGCACCTCATTAATAGCCTTTTTGATTTCAACTTGTTTAGATTTTAGTCCTTTTATTTCTCCAGAAAAGGTTTCTCTAATAACTTCCATGCTTCTTTCAAGCCCAGCTAGTATCTTTAAAGTGATGATTCTGAACTCTAGATCCAACATCATACTAATGTCCCTATTGAGTAGGTCCCTGGCAGTCGGTACTATGTCTTGTTCTTTTTGTTGAGGTGATTTTTTCCATCTTGTCATTTTGTCCAGAGGAGACTAGATGAATGAGAGAACAAAATGCTATCAGGGTAACATTGTCCCCAGAAAATATACTCTAAACAAATCAGAAAAGACCTGAAGCAGGGGGAAAAGAAAGGGAAAGAGAGAAAAAAGAAAAAGAAAAAGATAAAGATAAAAAGAAACAAAAACAGAACAAAACAAAACACACAAAAAAAGATTATGATCAAATATGATCAGGGTGGTACATAGATCAGTGCCACACACTAGATTTTGGTGTATTTTGGTCTGTTAGAAGAAAGTGCCTCCCAAAATTTTAAAGAAAGAAAAACTTATATATGTACAAAAATAAGGGTTGATATGATGAAGGGATGGAATATGACTGTAAAGATGGAAATTTTAAAAAATTTTATAAAAGGAATTGATAAGAAGTTGTTTGAAAAAAGAAAGAAGAGGATTTAAAAAAAAAAGGGAGAGAATGTGATCAGACAGGGGAGTAGAAAAAAACCATACACTAGAGATTTAGGGTATATTTTGATCTGTTGAAGAAACAATCTCAAAATTTTAAAGAGAGAACAACTTATATATATATCCCAAGAATATGGGTAACTACTATGAAGGGATAGAATATGACTCTAAAAATGAAAAATAAAAATGTTTTTTAAAAAAGGGATTGATAAGATGTTGGTTGAAAAAGGGAAAAAGAAAAATTAAAAAAAAAAAAAGACAGTTAAAAAGAAAAAATTAACTTTGAAAGACTAAAGAATCATGGTAAAAAAGCCATGAATTCTATGTGCAGTATTCCCCTAGCGCTGGAGTTCTGCTGTTCTCATTGATCGGTAAACTTGGTCTTGGCTGGCTGTTCTTGCTGATCTTCTGCGGGAGGAGCCTGTTGCCGTGGTTCCCAAATGTCTTTGCCGGAGGCAGAATTGCCCCGCCCTTGTCCCGACCGGGCTAAGTAATCTGCTCGGGTTTGCTCTCTGGAGCTTTTGTTCCCTGCAAGCTTTCCCTATGGCTTTGAAGGTGGAGAGTGAAAATGGCAGCCTCCCAATCTCCGCCCCGGAGGAGCCAAGAACTCAGGGTCCCACTCCTCAGTGCGACCCCAGAGAAAAGCAGTCAGTCACTCCCGTCTCCGCGGTCTCCGGCCGCACTCCGTGCTCACCCAGCCTGTGACCACACGTTTCTATCTCTGGCACCCAACCCCATGTGGAGTCTCCAAACCCAGCAGATTCCTGCGGTGCGCTCCCGCACCTCTCCTCCCGGGGGAAGAAAGGGAGTCTCCCCGGATCTGCCGCTTGTTGGGTCCCTGCTGGAGGAGCAGGGGCCCGACTGTGCCGCGGATCACGGTTTATGGCAACCCCGAGCTGAGAGCCCGCGCCTGGGCTCCGCCTCTGCAACTGGATTCCCTGCTCCGATACCTGGGAGCTCTGCCGCACTCAGGCACCCCCGGTCTTTCTGTGACTCGGAGCGTCCTGAGACCACACTGTCCCACAAGGGTTCCACCCCTGCTTAGCCACCAGAGTGACGTCCCTCAGTGGAGCAGACTTCTAAAAGTTCCAATTTTGTGCTCCGCAGCTCTATCACTTGCCAGAAGCGGCCGATGGAGGCCCCTCCCCTGCCGTCTCTCCTCCCAAATATCACCTTGGATTCACTTCTCCGCACATCCTACCTTCCAGAAAGTGGTCGCTTTTCTGTTCAGAGAGTTGTTGCTATTCTTTTCTTTGATCTCCTATTGAATTTGTAGGTGTTCAGAATGGTTTGATCCCTATCCAGCTGAATTCCTGAGACTAGACGAAATCCAGGTCTCCTACTCCTCCGCCATCTTGCTCTGCCCCCCCACATCTAGACTTTCTAACATGTCTGGATTAAGTATAGATATTTGAGATTTCTTGGCATAGTGAAGGCATTTACAATCACATAAGAAAATAAAACAGACTTACAGATTCAATACAACCTATTAAGGGGCACCTGGGAGGCTCAGTCAGTTAAGTCTCTGTTGGTTTCCACTTAGGTCATGATCTCAGGGTCCTGGGATTGAGACCTGTGTGGGGCTCTGTGCTCAGCAAGGAGTCAGCTTCAGGATTCTCTCCCTCTCCCTCTGCCCTTCCTCCCTTCATGCTCACTCTCTCTAAAATAAATAAATAAATCTTAAAAAAAATGCAACCTATCAAAATCTCAGATCGCTTTGTGCAGAAATTGAAAAGCAGATCCTAAAATTCATATGGAAAAGCAAGGAATCCAGCCTGGCAAAAACAATCTTTAAAGAAGATAAAGTAAAATAAAAATAAAACTTACTACAAAGCTACAGTAGTCAAGACAGCATGATACTGGCGTAAAATGACATATTAATCAATAGAATGGTATTCAGGATCCAAAAGTAAACCTTTACATTCATTGGTAGTCAATTGATTTTTGATCGGAGAGCTGAGAAAATTTAGTGGGGGAAATAATAGTTTTTCCAAAAAAGGTGCTGAGACAACAGGACAACAACAAGCAAAATAATAAAATAATGTGCCTACCTCACACCATGCATGTCGCCCTGTATTCTCTTCTGTCCCAGCCAGTGGCCCCGTCTATCCTACATGGACTGAACCCAGACACGGAACCTGGGAATCTGGATACTGACTAACGCCACAGGTGCATGCGCAGATCACTCCCACGCAGCTACCTTCAGGCATCTCCCTGGCCTATTAGACAGGGACTGCCATTATCCTGATCCATTATCCTGGAGTCAGCAGTTTCCCAAACCGCTCTTTCATGAGGATATTTGAATGGTGGCTACCCTCAGGCTCCGAAAGGACCTGCTATTCATATGGGACTTACAGACTGGCCATCATGATTGACAGGTGTCTCTGGTCAGGCACAGCATGTCCTCTGCAATCCTGGCAAGATCTGGCTTCAGGGAAATTAGCAGCTCTGTTCTGGAGCAGGGTGGATCCTTGAAGCAGTGTGTCCCCCAGAGGTCTGTCCTCAGACGACACAGGGATCCCGGATTCCCAGTTGGTGGCAGGTATATGCACAGTTTACCCTCAGGCAGTCAGGATTTATACGCCCGTGGGCTGCCCCCTCTAGCAGGCCATCCTCCCGGGCCCAGCAGTTCCCCACACTGCATTTCTGACGCCAGCGAAGAAGGTCTTTGAGCCGGAACACTTCTGCCCAGTGCAGGAAAGATACTCAGGGCGTCTGGGGGAGTCAGGCCTCCCAACTGTCTCTCATGAGTGGACTCCCCAGCACTGCTCCCATGAGCTCTGACATCAGGGGAAGTGATATCTGTTTGGGAGCAGTCCCCATCTTGGCAGCACGTTGTGTCCACCAGAAATCCCAGCTTGTGTCTAGCATATCCCCACGTGGCAGGGACCAGAGTCCTCCCATAGGAAACAGATGCTGAGTCCCAACGCAGGCTATTGCGCAGTTTCCTCCAGTGCACTGCCCCCGCCCCCCGCCCCGCCCCGTGTCAGGGGCTCCTGGCCCGTTGTTTAGTGCATGCCCTTGCCTACCCAAGGATCATCTTGGGGGCCCCAAGCTGAGCCATTGATGAGGAAGTCTGTATGCATGATGAAGTGTAAATTGTACTTCATCCATGAAAATCATATAACTGATAAGAGACTTGTATTCAGATTATAGAAAAACGATTACTTAATGATAAAAATATGAAAGATGTGAATTAATATTTATTCAAAGAAGACATAGAAATGGCCAAAAAAGCCCATGAAAACATCATTAGTCATTAGGAAAATGCAAATTAAAACCACAATGAGATACCACTTCACATCCACAAGAATGGCTATAATCACAAAGAGATTCAGTAATAAGTGTTGGCAGGAATGTGGAGAAATTGGAACCCTCCTACAGTGGTAGTGAGAATGTAAAATGATGGTGCAATGCTATTTGGACACAGTCTGGCAGTTTCTCAAAAGATTAAACATAGTTACCATATGACCCAACAATCCCATCTGTAGGTATATACCCAAGAGAAATGAAAACATATGTCCACAAAAAAAAACTTGTTCAAAATATTTATAGCAAACTTTATCCATAATAGCAAAAAAGTAGAAACAACTCAAATGTCCTTCAAATGATTAATGGATTAAAAAATCTGTTATAGCCATACAGTGGCACATTATTTGGCAATAAAAAGTAATAAAGTATTGATAACATCCTATATCATGGATGAACATTGAACATATGCAAAGTCAGAGAGGCCAGCACAAAAGAATGGGAAAGACACATGTCATATGATCCCACTTATATGAAATGTCCAGAATGTTCAGGGTATGTGTGCTTCTCTGTGGGACGATGAAAATGTTCTAAAATTAGATAGTGGTGACGGTTGCATAACTCTGCGAGTATACTAAAAAACAATTATACACTTGAAATGGGTGAATTTTATGGTATGTGAATTAAATCTCAATAAAGTGGCTACAGAATCAAAAGAGAAGAAGCTGACTATTCTTTCTTTGCCCATCAGAGTACAAAACCAGACGATCGTATCAATGGCTTTGTAATTCCAAATGGACAATTCCTTGCTGTCTCTACTTGGAAGTTGTATATCTATACCCTTGGCAGGGGTTGACTCTTTGTATCTGACGTACCTTTGGCCTGGTTCTCATTGGCTGTCAACGTCTACTGCGTTGGGGTCCCTGGGTAAGGGTCTACGAAATCACCAGGACACAGGGGATGCAAAGCAAAGGCAGCACTTGCAACTGCATACTGCCGTTTATTTCTCACATAGCTATATACTCGCAGAGATCAGATAAACATAACAATGTATCAAGCCAACATCTGTGAAGTGAAATATACACGAAATGCAATAAGAACAAAATACATCCTGCTTATGCTTGCAGAATAAAGAATTCTCTTAGCCATCCTTCCTTTGGAGACAACATGTTCTTGGTCTTTAGAAAGAACACATCTGTTTAGAGAGATACACTTTAAGCTAGGCAAGAGCCACTTCCTGCTGATCCAGGCATTTAGGCCTTGCAACATGAGGTAAGGGGAAGAGAACATTTTCTCCTCCTGGCCTAGGCCTGCCTGGCCGACCTTAACCTCACTGCAGTCCTCAAATGACCCTGGCCTTCAAGGGGCCTACAAGCCTACACCATCTCAATTGGCCTCAGCTATCTCTTTTCTTGCTTTTCTCTCTCACAAAACTGTGAGCAATTAAACAGAAGTCATAGGTTTTTATCTTAAAATTTCCAGACATTTTGATCTAGATTTCTGTTTGTAAAAAAAAACTATATATATAAAATCAAAATTAATTATATACTATAAAATGGATATATTGGAATAATCATTTGAATTCAATTTAATTTCTTCTTTAATTTAAATGCATCTCCTTCTGCCCTTTTCCTCAGGTGTTTGAAATGTTTATAAGTGAATCATTAATAAGATTTGCACTGCATTAAGCTTGCACTAGACTGATCTTTTATGTGATTTCTGGCCTATGCATAGGTATATAGGTATACTGTCCAAGTGTGTGTCTGTCTGGCCCAACACCTCCCAAACTTGAACTACATAAGAATCACACAAGTGGCTTGTTAAAACAGATTGCTGGGCCCCACCCTCAAGAATTCTGATTCAGTGATCTCAGGTAAGGCCTGAGATTCTGCATTTCTGATTAATTCCCTGGCAATGCTGATGTTACCATCCACAGATCATACTTGCCATCCACAGATCAAGCAGCTAGAGCACTAGAATCTACGTGTTGTACTCAAATGCCAGTCAAGGCTTTGGTGTGTCACTCAGAGGGGGCTTCAGCCAGGACAATTATTCAATAATAAGTTCACAAAATAATGTCCTAGTAATTCACTTTAGGGTTTCTAATTTAGTTAAAGATAATCCTAACATTGTAAAACAACATTTAAAAAATGAGTCGATGCTTGTTTTTTTATTATTCTAAATGACTGAAATATTTTTGGTTCTATTCAACTATAACAAAAAACATAAATACATTGAATGCTGAAACATTTAATAAGTTGAAATAACAGCCAATCTTAAGAGCCAATAACCAATTTTGTGCTTACTTTATAGCCCTATTATTTGTAATTAAAAATTGATTATTTTTTATTTGAATTTATAAACAGAAATTATAGTAATAAGATGTTCCTTTTTAATATACACCAGAAAACTGAAATACATATTAAAACTAAGTTAAACATCAGTGGTGGGGAAATATCACAGGTAGGGGATGGGGGGAGTGAAATTTTTTCTTAAAAATAATCTAATCTATCACTGTTCTTAACATATGTTTAAATTGAATTCATAGATAATAGTTGATTGAAGTCAAGAGGAAAGAAACATAGATTACAATAGGGAGATCACACAAATGTAACTTTTCTCAACATGATCAGCACCATATCAACATTCTGAATTCTTCTGATTAAAATTCCTGCAGATCAAATCAAAATAGCTTTAAATCTAAGAAAATCAGAGGCTAAAAAGAGAAAATACAGCAGGGATTGTATGTAATTTATCTTTTCATTTAACACAAGTGAAGAAATCCCAGAGGTGGCCTCCTGTTTGAAAATAGGATATCGGGTGCCTGGGTGGCTCAGTAGTTAAGCTTCTGCCTTCAGCCCAGGGTCCTGGGATCGAGCCCTGCATTGGGCTCCCTGCTCCACGGGGAAGCCTGCTTCTCCCTCTCCCACTCCCCCTGCTTGTGTTCCCTCTCTCGCTGTGTCTCTCTTGCTGTCAAATAAATAAATAAAATCTTCAAAAAAAATAAATAAAAATAAATAAAACAACAGAAATGTATTCCCTCACAATTATGGAGGCCAGAAATCCAAAATCAAGGTGTGAGCAGGGTTAGTTCTTCCTGGAGGCTCTGAAGTAGAGTCTATTCACAGACCTCCCTCCTAACTTCCGGTGGTTGCCTGCAATCCTTGGCATTCCTGGGCTTGCAAATGCACCCTTGTGGTCAGTGCCCTGCCTTCAAATGGCTTTCACTCTGTGTCTCTGTATTGTTAGTCTGACACTCCTCATTGGGTTTAGGGCCCATCCTAATCCAGGATGTCTCATCTTGAGATTCTTACTGTAATTGCATAAGCAAACATCCCTTTTCAGATAAAGTCAGATTCTGAGGTTCTAGGACAAATCTTTTGGGAGCCATAATTGAATTCATAGAAATTGTGAAAGAAGTTTGAGAATTAAAAATCAAGTGTCTATCTTAGATGAATGGATAAAGAATATGTGAGATACACACACACACACACACACAATGGAATATTATTCAGCCATAAAAAAGAGTAAGATTTTGCCATTTGAGGCAACATGGATGGATCTAGAGAGTATAATGCTAAGTGAAATAAGCCAGTCAGCAAAAGACAAATACCATATGATTTCACTCAGATGTGGAATTTAAGAAACAAAACAAACAAGCAAAGTAAAAAAAAGAGAGAGAGAGAAACCAAAAAAAAAAAACCTCTTTTTTTAAAAAAAAGATTTTTTTTTATTTATTCATTTGAGAGAGAGCAAGAGGATGACAAGCACGGGGGAGGGGCTGAGGGAGAGGGAGAAGCAGACTCCCCACTGAGCAGGGAGCCTAATGCAGAGCTCCATCCCAGGATCCTGGGATCATGACCTGAGCCAAAGGCAGAAGCTTAACCGACTGAACCACCCAGGTACCCCCAAAAGAAACTTTTTTTTTTATTATGTTCAGTTAGCCGACATATCATTAGTTTTTGATGCAGTGTTCAACGATTCATTAGTTTTGTATAGCAAACTCTTAACTTTAGAGAACAAACAGCTGGTTACCAGAAAGGAGGTGGGTGGGAGGATGTGCAAAATAGGTGAAGGGGGTGAAGAGTACATTTACCTTGATGAGTGGTATATGGAATTACTGAATCATGATATTGTACACCTGAAACTAATAGAACACTGTATGTTAATGACATTGGAATTAATATTTTTAAATAATAAAATAAAAAGAATTGGTAAAATAGCAGCAATCCATTGCTTAGCATTTCACCCAAGCATTGTTTCGCTCACCCATTTATTTGTCCAATAATTGAGTACCTACTATGGGCCAGGATTTGAGGTGGGCCCTTGGAAGATAAGAGTGACCAAAACAATTTGTAAGAAAGCAGTTACGTCTGGTTTCCATACAGAGCTGGGCCATAGCAGAGTTTTCACCACCCTGAGACAAAATGAAATACATTTTTGAAGAATTTGAATTTTTTCCATTTAAATAAATATTTTTTATTCCTAAAGTATGCTCTGCCTACTCTTTTTGTACAGACACTTGTGTTCTACAAGTAGGAATAAATGGATGGATAAAAGATTATAGCTGTACTTTGTAATACTCTTTCTTGAAAAAGTAAAAAATATGGAGATTCTGGGATGCCTGGGTGGCTCAGTCGTTAAGCATCTGCTCAGGTCATGGTCCCAGGGTCCTGGGATCAAGCCCCGCATCGGGCTCCCTGCTCAGCGGGAAGCCTGCTTCTCCCTCTCCCACTCCCCCTGCTTGTGTTCCCACTCTCACTGTGTCTCTCTTGCTGTCAAATAAATAAATAAAATCTTTAAAAAATATACAGACATTCTATTAGATTCTCCCAAATTTATTTAGATTAACTGATTTTTTTTGGAAAGCTTTAAGTCTGGGAACCCCTGCTTCCAAGTGCACTGGTTGTGCTTGGCCAATTTCTCTATTGTGTAAGAAGAGGATGAGATTCCCAAGATTTTTCAGAAATTGACACTAATCTGGTATCATTGGGACCAGCCTTCCAGTTTCACTGTGACCTCTGCCCACATATCAGATGATCAGAAAAAGGAAGGGCTGCCAGGCTGCTAGCTGGATGAGGTGAAGGAATCTGCCGGAAGGAAAGGCTGCTGGGATGGGTGAGGTGAGTTGCCCCGTGCATGTTAATCTGAATCTCGTGGGGAATGGGTTATAGGCAGAATAGGAAAACTCTGTGGCACCAAGGATGGTGAGAGATTAGGGCATCAAGTAAAGATGCTTTGGTACTCAGAGTAGATGTAGCATAAACTATAGAGCGAATGTTCTCCCCACGTCTGTGTGGAACTAAAGATAACTTGGACTCACTGATCCCCAAGGCATAGACCCACTGCAACATTTTAAAGGCAGTTGTGTTCCTATACTCAGCAGGAAGAGATTCTGATAAAAATGGGGGTGGGGTGGAGGTTGAGCCTAAATTGATAGGGTCAAGAACACTAACATTTGCCTTCATTATTAATAATAATAATTTCAATATTTATATCCATAAGCTGGTAACAGTCATGTTACTGAAATGTGTAAAGCAAGCAGACAAAAGAGAAGACTCATCCTAGCGGAGAAAATTCTTAATAAGGGAAGCTGAGAGGTAACATTTTCCTTTATGGGCATATTTTAGAGAGGGGTGAATTTTAAAAGTATATTAATTAACAACTGTGGGATAAAGTATTCTTTTAATACCCATGAGGTGAAAAATAACTGGTTGAACTTTTATTTATTTTTCTACAGCCTGTGTGCAAGAAAGGGTTAACGCAGCAGGCCTGGACTGCTCAAATCCACACATTCCAAAGAAAGGCCAGTCTTCAGGACTAGCCCTTGACTGGATCCTGGGAGATAATCTCTGAACCTTTAGAATATCCTGCTCGATAAGAGTGGTTTTTTGTATGCCTGAAACCTTGGGCCATGATATGTCAGTTTGACCTGAGCAGCCAGAATCCAAGTAGTTGAGGTCAGTCACCCAGGCCCTGCATGCCTATATGACTGACCCACGATAAAACCCCGGACTCAGCTTTGGCAAGCTTCTGGGAGAAAAAAAAAAAAAATTAATTCAAAAGAAGTCACAAAAGAAGGGGGAGCAAAAAAATTCTAAGCTGGAAAAATACCAAGTAGAAAAAGTGATAACTGATTTGAACACTCAAACAACATACATGTTAGTATGTGTAAAAGGATCAAACATTTAAAGAGGTTCACATTGGCCAAATTTGAGCTCATTTAACCATCAGAACTAACACTGTCTGTAATGCAAATGCTTGAATATGTCAAAATTCTTAAGTACATAATGACTCATAATGATATAGAATGACACAGAAGACCCTACATAACTATCTAAGACACCAATTTCCTGCTCTCAAAAGGGTACCTAAAGGAAGAGATTAAATAATCTTTTTTTATTATGGTATGTTAATCACCATACATTATATCATTAGTTTTTGATGTAGTGTTCCATGATTCATTGTTTGCATATAACACCCAGTGTTCCATTCAATACGTGCCCTCTTTAATCTTTAAAATTGATTCTGCCTTATACATTTAGAATTATTTTACCTTTTTTGTGAGTTGACCTTCTTTATATTAAAGTCTACTATATTGTATACTTCTATAACTGTATCATTTTCTTTTGTATTTGCATGATTAATCTTTTCCCTTATCCTTTTGTTTCAACCTTTCCACATATTTGTTTTAGGTGGGTCTTTCATAAACATCACATAGATTTTTTTCCAATCTGTCAATCTTTGTCTTTTAATAGAATAACTAATCTATTTATGCATTTTTAAATTTTATTGTGAGCCTGATATGAGGAATTCTTAATCGCAGGAAACAAACTGAGTGTTGTTGGAGTGGGGGGTGGGGTGGGAGGGATGGGGGGACTGGGTGATAGACACTGGGGAGGGTATGTGCTCTGGTAAGCGCTGTGAATTGTGCAAGACTGTTGAATCTCAGATCTGTACCTCTGAAACAAATAATGCAATATATGTTAAGAAAAAAAAAAAAGAAGAAGAAGAAGAAGGTAGCGGGAGGGGAAGAATGAAGCGGGGGAAATCGGAGGGGTAGACGAACCATGAGAGACGATGGACTCTGAAAAACAAACAGGGTTTTAGAGGGGAGGGGGGTGGGAAGATGGGTTAGCCTGGTGGCAGGTATTGAGGAGGGCACATTCTGCATGGAGCACTGGGTGTTGTGCACAAACAATGAATCATGGAACACTTCATCTGAAACTAATGTTGTAATGTATGGGGATTAACATAAGAATAAAAAAAAAAAGAAAAAAAAATTTTATTGTGAGCGTTCAAACATAAATAAGAGGAAAAAACAGTACAATAACCCTAATACCCATCAAGAAAATCATCAGTTGTTGACATTTTGCCATAATTGTTTCATCTGTAGCTATCATTATTTCCCTAAACATTAAAAAATAAACCTATCAAAATTGTAGTTATTCACCCATTATAACCTTTGAATTCAAAGGTGACAAGGGTTTGTGTATTCTTAAACTTACTCAGTTTTGAAGGCCTCTCTAAGTGAAAAAAAGTATGAATACAAAATTGCTGGGCTCCTTCTCAGGTTCTCAAAATTACTAGTTCCTTTTCCCAAGTTCAAGAAAGGAAGAAGGGAAGGAAGAAAGAAAAGAAAAATAACAAAGAAACAAGAATTTTAAAAAATGGAAAAAAAAACTGTGATTATTAGCAGATAATATGATTATATATAGAAAATCCAAATACTCTACCAAGGTATTATTCAAATAAGTGAGAGAATTTAGGAATGTTGCTGGATGCAAATTAATGTACAAAGTGAAATTATATTCTGTTTATAAGCAACAAACAGAAAAATAAGTTAAAAGATACCACTTTCAATTAAATCTAACATAAGATATGCAAAATTTCTAAAGGAAAAATGATAAAATTTTCATTCATAGACATTAAAGAAGATCTACATAATAATGGAGAGCTATATTATGCTCATGGTTTGAAAGACTCAATATTATAAAGGTGCCGACCATCCCCAAGCTGATCTATAGATTCAATGCAATCACAATTAAAATCCCAACAGAGGAGTGTATTCAAGTATGTGAGTGTGGTATGTCAGTGTGTGTATGTGGCATGTTGACATGCCTATTCTAAAATCAATAAGAAAATTCAAGTAGCCAAGAAAATCTTGAAGAGGAATAATGCTCAGGAACTTGTCCACACCCACCCCCCACTAAGACTTCTTATAAAGACTTTTTTTTTGAGACAGAGAGTGCTCACTTGGTGGGGCCGGGGTGGGCAGGGGGAAAGGGAGAGAATCTTTTTTATAAGGTTTTATTTATTTGAGAGAGCATGAGCAGGGGAAGGGGCAAAGGGCTAAGCAGACTGCCTGCTGATCCGGGAGCCCTACACGGGGCTCGATCCTAGGCTCTATCCCAGGACCCAAGATCATGACCTGGGCTGAAGTCAGATGCTTAACCAACTGAGCCTCCCAGGTGTCCCAGAGGGAGAAAAAGAACCTTAAGCAGTCTCCACGCCCAGAGCAGGGCCTGATACGGGGCTCAATCTCACCACCCTGAGATCATGACATGTGCCAAAACCAAGAGTCGAAGGTTTAACCGACTGAGCCACCCAGACACTCCTAAAGACTTCTTGTAAAGATACTAAAACTAAAATAATCTGTATCAGTGCAGAAATAAACCAACAGATCAATGGACTAGGACAGAGAGTCTATAAATTGACACATCTATTTGAAAGGCAATGGAAAGTATCCAGGTAAGAGTGAGTGGCTAAATATTCATGGGAGAAAGGGTTAAATAGCTGAAGTTAGCAAGATGGCTGGGAAAGACAGCATACAAACTCTGGGACGAAGCGTAGCACCTAAACAGCGGGTGTGGTCTTCTGAGAATGAAGAGGACAAGTTGGGTAATGGAGAAGAGCAAGGATGGCGTGACACAGTCATCATGCAGAGGAAGAGTGAGTGGACCACAGACTGTCCCAACAGGGCTGAGCATATGGAAGAATTAGTGAGACTCATGACCAGGGATGTGGAACTCCTGAAATAGCAAAACGTGAGTGCAGTGTTTATCTGTGCAAGTATCGGCTCAATAAGAATTAAGATAGTACTAGGTAATTGTGGATAAAAGGAGAGTAAGTAAGAGGGCTTTTGGCAAGGATGTTATGAAACTATAAACTTTGGAATATAAGTTGTAAATGGAGAGAAATAAAGAAAAAAGGTGGATGGATGGCAAGAAAGGGTGGATGGGAGTCTCTACGGTAGTTTTGTCCAACTTTATCTGGTATTCCTTATCACCTCTCCACCTGAAGATGTTGTCTTTTTACTTGGCCTGAGTACAGAAATCAAATTTCCTACCAAGCCTCTCACATTATGCCATCAACACAGTGAGTCTCCCAGAATTGCTGATGGTGATATGATTGCCTTCCACTGCACTCAATAAAAAATAAAATAAATATGTAAAATAAATGGGGAGTCCAGAGGGCAAAAAGAAACGCAGGACCCGCTCTGATGTATACAGCTAGTAGAATGTCTCCCCAAATGGTCTGTTTTAACCAAACATCAAAATCTTGAGTTCTTTTGCACAGCTTGTGAGCAAATGTTAGCGTGTGGATTAGATTTACATCTTACTCACAAAGAAAAAGGGTGGTGAGGCCAAGGAGAAGGCATAACAAAGGTTTATTTTGTAGCAATGGAATCACAGCTTCCTGATTAGAGATGAACTTGACCGATGGGTTTTCGTGGTAGCCTCCCAGCACTTAATCTTAGCCAAATATTAATGTGCTGAATTTATTACATTTGAGCTCTGAAATTGAAAGTGACCATCTGTGGCACATGTGTGTGGTACATAGAACAGTAATATATTGTGGACTAGCCCAACACGAAGCAAAGGATATGGTGATTGTGACATGGCTGGTAAACTCACTCACACACCAAGACCACTAAATGAATCTGATGGACACCAGTGTCATTCCTCTCCACAGGCATCTGCTTTCTGAAACAATGCACAATAAATAGGAGATATTTATTAATAATTCCTTCAATGTATTGCTATAACAGACTGTGCAGTATAAATCTGGAAATGCACTTTACTCCACTGAAACAGAGCAATCAATTGAACAAAACTAAATTCTAGAGGAAAAAGATCACAAATGTCAAATAAAAGAAATACAAAAGAAAATGTTTGCTTTTTTTCTGGAGGGCAAGACTACAGTGAAGGTCAGCATTTCAAAGGTTGTTCCACTGGGATTTTCAGGCAGATGTTAGGATGAAATTAGGGAGGTATATGTACACATTGTGTGACCAAAGGAAAAACAATTCATGTTTTCACTAGGAAATAGAATCCATATGAAATTAAGTTTTGCTACAAATCCAAGAGAATAGGATTTACATTACAAGGCTGAAGATATGCAAGTTTAATAGGAAACTAATCTCTTTGTAAATTATATAGAGAGCACCCTTTTAAAAGGAAAGGGTGCACTTTGCCAAGCAGCGAGAACTAAAGAGCATGGATAAATTTGTTTATTTTGAATGAATTTTTATTCATACTTTGCATCCAGAGAAAAGAAAACAATTAGGTTAAAATTAATTCTTGGAATGCCATGCCATCAGATTATAGCAAGGACTGGGTTATAATATCTATGGCTGTGGGTGGTACGTACATGACAGAGTTTAATTAGTCTCACAGGTGAGATCCATAGCTAAATAAGAGGTGTTGTGTCAGGATTCTAAAGAACTGGTGACTCAATAATTGCTTCATAGCTATATACTCTAGAATGTCCTAATAGTGTCCTGTCATCATGTGGATCTCCTTGAGGTATTCCCAAGGACACTCTACAAGAGGGAAAATTAGTGGAGTAGGAGTCAAAATATTACATTATTACTAGCTGCTGAAGAAATTTAATATTCTCAAGGTCAGTGAACTTGGCAGGCCCTGAATGTTTTGGAGAAAGGAGAGAGGCCCAGAGATCCAGAGTAAAAGAGAGCATCCACTGTCTACATAGCAGAACAAAGCTGAATTTACTCATTATTTTGCATTATTCAATACCCTTTCAATTGTAAGTGATAGAAACCCAACTCACATTGAACAAAGAATAGGAATAGGCCACGAGAAATATAAATGGCCAGTGAGCCAGAGGAACTTTTATGGAAGAAGTTAAAATTAAAACAGTGAGCAATGAGATCTTTTTGCCTCTTAAATTGGGAAGCTGCTTATACCAGAGAGAATGTTCACTTTTGTGCAGTGTGGTATAAAATCTTCAGATCAATTTGTCTTGACAGTGATAAAGCTTAGGAATATATCTTAGCATTTATTCATTCATTAAACAAATATTTTATCAAGCATCTATTATGGGTCAAGCACATTGTAAAACATCTACCTCTCACAGTGATTACGATCTACAAGACAGGATAGACATTCCCCCCAAACAGACATACTAAAAAAGCAAACAGTGTAAAACTGCAATTGTGACAAACACTGAAAAGGATTTATATGGAGTTAGAGGTGCCTATAATAAGGTAAGCTGAGCAGTCCCAGAATTCTAACAAAATTTCCTAAGATGCACCTATCTGTAAAGCATTGAGTAAGTCAATGCTTCCTAGGTAAGGAAAAGAAATACCAGGAAAATGTAATACCATGTACAAATAGCATAAGGAAAGCGAGGGAATGCAAAATATAAAGGCCAGTGTATCAGTTAGCATAGGCTCTGCTCCAGTGTATCAGTTAGCATAGATTCTGCTATTCAACAGTAACAAATAACCCCCAAAGTCTTCATGATTTAAACCAACAGAGATTTCTTTCTCACTCACATTTCTTTTTTTTTTTTTTAAGTTTTATTTATTTATTGAGAGAGAGAGAATGATAGAGAGAGAGCATGAGAGGGAGGAGGGTCAGAGGGAGAAGCAGACTCTCCGCTGAGCAGGGAGCCCGATGCGCGACTTGATCCTGAGACTCCGGGATCATGACCCGAGCTGAAGGCAGTCGCTTAACCAACTGAGCCACCGAGGCGCAGTGTGAATTGACTTTGCTCCCATCAGCTCTGCTCCTTGTTCATCTCACTGGGAACACAGTCTAATAAAGCAACCACTATCTGGAATGCTAGTAGTTACCAATCACCATGCTAAGGGGAAAAGTTCAAAGGTCTTAATTAGTCATATGGCCTCAGCCAACCACAGAGGGGCCCAGGGAATACCCTCTCACCAGGTGCAAAGATGCCAGAAAGCTGAAATACTTCAAGAGCACACTAATCGCATATCTAGTGTGGCTGGATGGGAGTGAGGAAAATAGGAGACAGAGTAAGAGAACCTATCTTGATCCTATTAGCAGTGTAGAGTCACTGAAGGCTTCATAGTTGGAGGAATTTTCCCTAAGAAGAAAAATCATTAGCTGCATAAAACTTAATCTACAAGCTTATTTACCACAGTTGTGCTCATTAAATTTTTTTAAATGACAGAAAAACCTAAATATTCAACAATAGGTTCTTTGCATCTTTATGATGGAACACCATATAACCAATAGAAACAATGTCTTAAGAAAAATGTGACATGAAAAATATGTCTAAAAACTATGCATAAGATAGAGTACAACATGACATCTACCTATTTTGCTACGTACCCTATATTTAGAGTATATGGGTAAAAACTTACATACATATTAAAAATCAATTCTTTTTTAAAAAAATATTTTATTTATTTGAGAGAGAGAGACACAGCGAGAGAGGGAGCACAGCAGAGGGAGTGGGAGAGGGAGAAGCAGGCTTCTCGCTGAGCAGGGAGCCCGATGCGGGGCTCCATCCCAGGCCCCTGGGATCATGACCTGAGTCGAAGGCAGATGCTTAACGACTGAGCCACCCAGGTGCCCCTTAAAAATCGATTCTTATTTAATCTAAAATCATGGTTTGAGTGTTTTTTACTTTTATTGTTATTTTCTTTCTTATTATACATGCTTTATTCATGTGCTAATCTTTGCAAAGAAAATAAATTCTTTTTCAGCAAAAAAATTTTTTAAAAACTGGCTATGACCTCATTTGCCACTTTTCAAAAATAAAGATCTTTTCTTTCCCATTGGTGAACATGACCAGACTTTCTGTGAATCTCTTGTAAAGTATGTAAAAGTTAACTCGTTGTTTTTGTTGTTTCAATTCATCTAACATTCTGGAAACTGTGTTTCTATCACCACTAGTTCAGACACTGTTTCTAGTTAGAGGAGGTTTCACCTTTGTTCTCTTCTTTTCAATTACCTCTTGCCATGAGCAGCCCCACAACTCAGGTTCTGGGTCCATCCATAACCAGCTGTCCTGGGGCAATGGAATGGGAAACTGTGACCCTGTCCAAAGTAACCAAATATTCTTCAGGTAGCGATTCTTGAGTCCAGCCAAGCACCTCCACTCACTGAGCAATAAAGACCTCATGAGAACCTGTTCCACATCCACTTTTTGACATTCTTTTGGCGAGGGTGATAGAATGGTCATCACTGTCAGTACTGGATCAAGAATAATACAGAATATGTATCACTGACACCATAATAAGAGCACATATATTGCTGAAGAACAGGCTGCCTTATTTTACTTTTTTACTGCCTTGCTGGACATTTTACAGGAGTAAGTTCTCTGATTTTTTTTCAAGGAAAAATTTGGCACAAGATCTCAAACCATATTTCATCTCTGCTTCAGTTTCCAAAAAAATAAAGAATCAATTTGACCAGGCTTTATAGACATTGGCCAAATGTTGGCCTGAATGCTGAGCTTATACCTGGAGGGGCTGATACATCTGACACAATTGGATTACTTCAAACCGGGCCATACATGAAAGGCTTGAAATTGTTTAAAATCAGTCTGGGGTGGGACCACTCCACTGGGAAGTGTGTTGGTAAAGGAGCCGATTTTCATTTCTTGCAGGGATTGTTTTGTAGCTTTATTGTAAACGAGTTTGTTTTTGTTCTTTAAAGGAAAAGAAAAGTTAAAGAATAAGAGTCTCATTACAATCCTTGGAACACAGCATTTTATTTATCCAAATTACTATTTCTGAATTCCCATCCATGGGGCCTATGACGTGTGTCCTTTCGGCTTTCATGACTCTTCACAGCATTTTGGATACTAAGAGGCTCTGTTTGAGCTGATATTTCTGATGAAAAAGGGTTTGTTTTTGTTTTTGTTTTTTAATGGGTAGCTATAACTGGTGGTTCTTTTCACACAGAGGCCTCCTATTTTGCTCTGGTGAATGAAAATTAGATTTGAAATAAAATTGAAGTCAAAATGCAGAGTATTTGCTAGACAGAGTAGCAGATTGGATTTTTTTTTTAAAGATATTTATTTATTTGAGAGAGAAGAGTGTGGGAGAGAGAACATGAGTGGGGGGAGGAGGAAGGGAGGGAGAGGGAGAAGCAGGCTTCTGTAGGAAAAGTGATGTTTCAACTTCTGCCTTGAACACTAGGACACATGCTTTTATAACCCTGAGCCACCAGGTAAGAAGCCCAACTATTTCTATGCAACCATGCTGTGAAGAAGTCAAGAACACATAAAGAACTGGGGCACCTGGGTGGCTCAGTTAGTTAAGCATCTGATTTCAACTCAGGTCATGATCCTGGGGTCCTGGGATGGAGCCCAGAGGCCGGCTCTCTGCTCAGCAGGGAGTCTGCTTCTCCCTCTCCCTCTGCCCCTCCCTCCCAATCGTGCTCTCTCTCTCAAATAGATAAAATAAAGTAAAAAAGCTTTAAATGTTTAAAAAAAACAACACATAAAGAAGTTGCATGTACATGCTTCAGTAGGCAACCCCAGCTGAGCTCTCAACCAACTGCCAGCAAAACCTACCAGCCAGGTCAGTAAGCCACCTTGGACATGGAACCCCGTAAAGCCTTCATAGGGTTGCAATTGGTACATAAATTCCTATGGTTGCAGTTGGTACATAATGCAACTGCATGAGAAACTCCAAGTAACCCTTCTGAGTTCCTGACCCACAAAAGGATGAAGAAAATAAAATTGTTCTGTTAGCCCTTTGTGTTTTGGGGTAATTTATTATGCAGTGATAGATAACTGGTATACCATCTGATCCAAAATCTCCACTCTGGGATGTAGCTTTTGGATTAAATGACTCTAGTAAAGGGGACACCCTTCATGTGTTAGCCATATTTTGGATAACTCTACTCGGTTTCTCATATGAAACCAAAATCATCATCTCTCTAACTTCAAACTATTATTCTAGATTAAACTTCTAGGTCAGCATAAAACAAATCTTCTCTGGTTTCTTCACATGAAAGCTTGCCATGTAGACAAAAGTATCCAGCAAATATCTCCTTGGTCTTTTCTCCTACAGGAAACAATGCCCCATTCTTTCAGACTTGCCTCAAAAGATATGGTTTTCTGAATTCCGTGTACCTTCCTTTGAACATACTCCAATCGGAGAAGTCTGTCCTAAAATATAGTGCAAGGAGTTTGACACTTTATTCCATAAGCCATCTTACTTGAACAGAATTTGGTGAAATTGTTTTTTTTTTTTTTGTCTTTATTGTACTAGACCCCATATTTCATTAATGCAACTGACAGTCATGCTAGCCTATTTTTCTAACAGCCACAGCACACTATTGGCTTTTTTCATGGTTGTCATCAAATGGAAGTCCCACAGCTTTGCCATCTGTATGGTAGCCAAGCCAGCTCACTCTCCTGAAGCTGACTTTCTGAACCTAAACAGAACCTGAAATTTGTTTCTGCTAAATTTCATTTCATTCGTTTTGGGCCTGTGTGTCTCTGTCAGTTGACATCACTTTTATGCCTGGGTGTTCACTTATAGTTTTAGCTATGCATCCCACCTATGCATCTCCACTTCTAAATTCTACCAAGATTATCTGTATAAATATTGAGCCATCAGGGCTAAGAGTATAGCCTAGTCAAATTCCATTAGAATAATATAAAATGATTTGCCAACACATAGCAGGCAAAAGGCACTAGATATCAGTAACTTTATCATTCAAAGTACTTCTTAGCAATGATGTTTTTGCAAAAGATATTGTCACATGTGGTAATGTAATCGAAATAATGAAAATGCATTTGATCCCCAGAATTTTCTGTTTTCTAGGGATTCTAACAAAATGAGAAATCATGTGAATTTAGTATGATCTATCTTGAGTGAATGGATGATAGCTCCTAGAGGTTATCTATGGTATCTCCCAAAGCTTATAAACTACAGGCATGGCAATTCATTCTAGAATACTGTATTAAGCTAAAAAAAGAAAAGGCTATGATTTCCACAATAAGTTTATAAGCTTATCACCATTGTTAGGACCAAGATATAGTTCCTAGTTCAGACTTTTCCCAGAAATCTTGTTCTCTTCTATCTCTTTAAAATTAGAGTATAGCTATCTTACACTAGCAACAAATATTTATTAAATGAATGAACTAATTAATAAATGAATGAAAAATACATGAACTGTTACATTCTTTGGTTTTGTTTTCTTTATAGAACATTACTGTATGAAGTTTTCTTGTTCATTTATGTTTTACTTTATTTATTGCCCTCTGTCTCTCCCTTGCCCATAAGTGCATAAGATCTTGTCTGATTTTCTCAGTACTGTATCCACAGTGCCTAAAATATGCCCCAAGCATAATACTACCACTGTGTAGAAGGATGCTGAATGAAGGAATGAGACATAATCAGTCAAGGCCTTAGGTCTCAAATTCACTCAATGACTCACTCGATATCACAGTTATCAGTCTATTCCTCCCCTTTAGAAAAACCTTTTTCTTAATGAAGACTGATACAAAATAGGACTTCAGTTTTCTCTCTGTCACTTGTCAATGTATTTCTGAGAAACACCAAATTTGATCTTATTCTTATGCCAAATATCCTTTCAAAAGTAGGTGTTTTCACTTAGTTCCTCCCAGAAATGGTATTCAAATGCAAGCAGTTTATTTTGGAGGTAACCCCATGAAACGCCAGAAGGAAATTGGGGAAGCAAGACAGGTGAAGGGAGGATGAAGGGTTTAGATCTTCCATCCATAACATTGAAGAATGCATCCTTGAATCTTTGCAATTGGAGCAGTCCTTCAGATCGACCTCAAGAGCTTAGAGGAGTAACAAATGTTTGGTGACTTCATATTGCAAGCATTTTCCCCACTTTCCCAAACAAAATCATGTACTCTCCTCAGCACTCTGGAAAAGACTGACTCTCCCCAGACAGCAGAGACTGACATAGATTTAAATGGAACATCTGTGTATATCTGACTTTGACATCTATTATTTTTCCTCACTTTGCATCATGATTTGTTGAAGACATAGTTGAAATGCTTCTAGAATTTGCAGATTAGAAGTAGAATGTTAATATATACACAAATGTATGTCAGATGTTCTTTAAAGACTGGATAATTATAAATAATTATTTATTTCAGTGCTCTATAAAATAACTATAGGACATTCAATGGCATGAAAATATGATAATTAGGATTTTTTGTAAAATAAAAACTTTCAAAGCAGTATGTATAATATGAACTCATTTTTATAAAAATTTCTGTATATAAACATAAATCAAAGTCTAGGTGGCCAGATTTTGGGTGTGTTTTTTTTTCCCCTTCTTTTCATTATGTGTCTGATTTACTTTTTCAAAAATAAGATTATATTTTATTTTTGTAATAATAAACAAGCAAAAAAAAAGTTTGGTAAATGGTATAAACAAATATCCAAAATAAGAAAGCAGAAATTAAAAGATATTATTCATAGATACCTGTATGACAGAAAACATCCTTACTTTATTAAAGAACATTTCATCCACCACTGATTACTATAATAATAAGTTACCATTTTTTCTATTAAACTATGACTAAGTGATCATAAAATGGGACTATTTCATGTGTATTTTTAAGTAAAATTCAGGCTGCAAAACTTAGTCTACACATAATTTTCCACACATAATGTGTTGGAAAATTTTGGATAAAGCAGGGAACAAAATAAAAGGTGACAGGAATTTCTATTAATTTATTTCTGGTCCCCTGATTTTGAGTGTTTGCTCTGATTAAATACCAAAAAACGTACAAGAGACTAGGTAAACATAATAAATTATGTTTGATCCAAACTAGTAATTGATATTTAATAATCATCATCATTGTCACCATCATCATCACACCATCACAAATAAACAACATTTCCAGATAATAGACACTATAAATAGACCATGTTGGTGGCATATTCCCTGGAAATCTTTCTAAGCCTATATTGTAGCGTGTAGTCACCCAGTGAGATGGAGCAAAACGGAGGTGCCTGGGTGGCTCAGTTGATTAAGCATCTGCCTTTGGCTCAGGTCATGATCCAGGGTCTTGGTATCGAGTCCCACATCAGACTCCCTGCTCAACAGGGAGTCTGCTTCTCCCTTTCCTCTCCACCTGTGCTCTCTGTCGTTATCTCTGACTCTCTCTCAAATAAACAAATAAAATCTTAAAAAAAAAAAAAAGATGGAGCAAAAGGAATAAGATGGCAGCTGGTAGGGCCACTACCTTTCTGGAACGCAGCTCAGCAGGTAATCATACAGACGGTTGTGTTTGAAAACATCTCAGAATTCCTCTCAAATTCCAATATAACCTCCTTTATCTTTAGAAAGCCTGAAATCAATTACATCTTGGATATACGATGTTTCCCTTATGACCTGTTTCTTTGTGGTTTGTCATCATTCACTCCAAGAGACCCATATTTAGAGGTTAAAAGAAATAAAAAGCATTTTAACTGAATATATCATAGGTAAACTGCCCCTCTTACTGAGTTTTCCACTTATTTCTCAATTCACAACTTACAAACTAGGGCAGATTATTTTTTTCATCTCCATATTCTTCCCAGAAATTATATAAACTGTTCTGTCAATATGCTAGCAACAATTTTAAAATTAAATAAATTAAAAATTCAGCTCAGTTACACTAGCCAGGTTTCCAGTGCTCAGTAGGCAACTATTGGCTAGTGGCTACCATACTGGACAATGCAGACATAGAACATTTCCATAGTTGCAGAAAGTTATATTCAACAGTGCTGATCTATGTATCAAATACTATCTAGCTACATGTTAAGACCTAATGAAAAGCTAAGGTTTTAATGACATCGCTAGTTTGCCACAAATTTCTGTATTTGACTTACAAAGTAGTTAGCATAATTTAAGGCAGAATTGAAAGCAACTTGGGCGCCTGGGTGGCTCAGTTGGTTAAGCAACTGCCTTCGGCTCAGGTCATGATCCTGGAGTCCTGGGATCGAGTCCCGCATCGGGCTCCCTGCTCAGTGGGGAGTCTGCTTCTCCCTCTGACCCTCCCCCCTCTCATGCTCTCTCTCATTCTCTCAAATAATAAATAAATAAACTTAAAAAAAAACAAAAAACAAGAATTGAAAGCAACTTGTTGCTAAAATATACATCTATGTTCCCATGCTCTCAAAGTCATTTATAAACATGTCCCCAAACTGATTGCTTTACTGGGTAACCAGAGTTTGGATGAGCAAACAAATCATTCCAAATATATAACAAATCATTCCAAAATATAGTAGCTTAAAAAAGTAGTAATCACTAATTCTCTCTCATGGTTTCTGTAGACCAGAATTGTGGGAGCACCTATATTGGGTCAGAGTCAGAATTTGCCATCAAATGTCAGCTGGGGCTGCAGTTATCTGAAGACTCAGTTGACCTCGATGATCATTCCTAAGGTGACTTACTCAAATAGCTGGCAAGTTGGTTCATCTCCATGAGACTTTGTAAGTGTCCTCACAACGTGGTAACTAGCTTCTGGTAGAGCTAGAGATACAAGACACTAAAGCCAAAGCTGTACTACTTCTTATGACCTAGCCTTGTTTATCTCACATCATCACTTTTACCATAATCTATTGATTACACAGGTCAGCCGTGAGTGATTCAAGGAATGCACTACAGCATGACTATTAGGAGACTAGGATCACTGGGAACCATCTTAGAGCCATCTTAGAGGCTACCATACTTGGCCAGCACCATTTCTTGATATATTATAGGGGCTGAGAAGAGGGAGCAGAAGACATTACCAAGAGGAATTTAATCACACTGTCTCTGGTGCCTGAGCATGTTTTGCCTAGTGATCCCCAAAGGAAGCCTCATGTCTCATTCAGCCCTTGAGCTTCCTCAAATAATCAGAAAGCTGGAATACTTCCTGCCTACTAAGCTTCCCACACAGAACATATTTATCACATAAGGGGAGGAAACTTTACAAACCTTGACCTTTAGTGGTTCTGAATCTTAGTTGCAAAATGGAATGATTGGAGAGCTTTAAAAAACAACAACAATAACAAACAACAACAACAACAAAAACAAGGCAACTGATAACATACGTCCCACTAGAACTTCTACTGTTATTGGTTTAGGTACGGCCAAAGAAGTAGAAATTTTAAAATCTTCCCAGGTGATTCAAATGTGCAGCAAAAAGTTGAGAACCACAGAGAAAAACCCTTCTGAATGTTCCCTCTCATGATCTCTCTTCTTCTTTAATTTCACCATCCTATTCTCACAACCCTTGTTTTTATTTATTTATTTTTCAGTATTCCTTTTTTTAAGTTGTTTTTTTTTTTTTTTCTATTTGAGTTTAGTTGACAATGTTGCATTACTTTCAGGTGTACACTATGGTGATTCCACTTCTCCATATGTCATGCTTGCCCACCACACGTATAGTTATCCAATAAGGGGTTAGTATCCTATATATATATAATACTTATACAGTTTAACACCCCCTCCCCCCCAAAAAACACTTTTTAAACTCTGGCTCCTTCTTCCTCAACCCAATCCCTGAGAAAATTCATCATTTCCCACAAAAGTTGGAGAGTTTATTTCAGTGTCTACTTAACTCCATTAAACCCCAGAGGCTGGCCCTAATAGACCCCTAAAGGGTAGAGATTGGCTCTATTTCCAGGACCAGGGGAGAAAGTAGAATGTGTGAATCCACTTTAGGCTCTTGACTGTGGAGTGCTGCAGTTGATTTCCTCACTAATTACCTAAGATGCAAGCACATCGTGGAAGGAAAAATTAATATCTACCAGAAACAACAGTCAAATCTAGCATGAGAAACAACTTTCTCCAATGAATCCAACCTTCACTCCACTCCTTGTGAAAATAAATAAATAAATCACCTCAACATGGTGGTGGTGAGCCACATCTGATCCCTTCAAGATGTGACTTCTATACCAACAGCCACCCCAGTGGTAGAGAAGGACTCCTATTTTAGCCATCTGGTCTGGGGCTAGCAGTCCCACCCTGATGCTGTCTCTCCTATATGAAGGAGAAAGGTGTCCCACATTTGCACATCAACAGAGAAACTTCATATGTTTACCTCTATAGACATTTACAGAAAAAAAAAAAAAAAATCTACATATCAGCAGTTCTCAAAATTTAGCACACATATGAATTACCCTGGAATCTTGTTAAAATGCAATTCTGAATCTACTATGGAAACTGAGATTTGACATTTCTAACCAGTTCCTAGGAGATGTGGATGTTGCCAGTCCATGGACCACACTTTGAGTCCCAAGGATCTAGATATTATACAGAAATTAAAAAAAAAAAAAAAAAGGCTACAATGCACTTTCTTTTTTTAAAGAGACATTTTCTTTTTTTTCTTTCTTTATTTTTTAAAGATTATTTATTTATTTATTTGACAGAGAGATAGAGAGAGAGCACAGGCAGACAGAGCAGCAGGCAGAGGGAGAGGGAGAAGCAGGCTTCCCGCTGAGCAGGGAGCCCGATGTGGGACTCGATCCCAGGACCCTGGGATCATGACCTGAGCCGAAGGCAGATGCATAACTGACTGAGCCACCCAGGCGCCCCTACAATGCACTTTCATTTCTCCCCTTTGATCTCGTCTGCAGGACTGACATAGTTTTCTCCCACCCCTTTATTAATTGACATAGTCTCTAATATTCAGAGAATTCCATTATACTTTGAATTCATCTGCTTTTTGTTATGGAAAATAATCCCCTGAACATCTTTAAGTTACAAGATCGCACATCAGGGCGCCTGGGTGGCTCAGTGGGTTAAGCACCTGCCTTCGGCTCAGGTCATGATCCCAGGGTCCTGGGATCGAGTTCCGCATCGGGCTCCCTGCTCTGTGGGGAGCCTGCTTCTCCCTCTCCTCCCCACTTGTGCTCTCTCTCACTATCTCTGTCTCTCTCTCTCTCAAATAAATAGAATCTTAAAAAAAAAAAAAAAAGATCGTACATCATTCCATGAAAGAAAGACTGATAGGAAACCAATTTGTATCATAATAAAATTTATTCTGTCTAACAAGCATTACTATATCCACTGCTGCAATTAGCCATACCAACCCCAAATCCTTTGTTGTCACTCTTTGAGAAGGAAAAAAAGTCCTACACAATATAATTAAAGCCACTTACCACTCAGACTAAATATTGCACAAATTGTTATCATAAAACACTCAGGACATAACACTTACAAAGCCAATATGATTCATGCCTGGTGGTGGTGTGGTTACATGTTAGTCGGGAGCACACTGAGCTCTGCTTCTTTACCTTATTCTTTTAGCCAGTCTATTATTCAGGTCTTCAGGACACAGGAACAAAATACGCTTATTTGAAACATAGTTCCTCTGTAGGAGAAAACAAACAACCAAACCTATATGTAGTCTAATTATCTATAATCTTTTACAGGAATTATCCTGTATTATCTTCAATGACAAAGCTGATAAAAAGATCTCACCTTCTATAAAATAATGCCAGTTCAAGGTAAAAACTACTAACATACTTTGAATATTGACTTCCCTGAATTAATAACAAGACAGTGAATAAGATCATGGCTTCGTTTTTCTCTTATAGAGAAAAAGTCCACCATAAAAAGAAAGAAGAAAATATTGAAAACAATCCAACGGACACAGAATATGTCCTTGTTATCCTGGCTACTCACTACAATCAAATCAAACTTTAAGAAATCCAACTTTTATCACAAAGTTCTTTTAGCTTTGTAAAAGACACCAACCAAATATGACTCAGGGTCAAACAAACTCTATTGTTCTCAAAACTGTGTTGTTAGCATTATTCCAACCTGTTCCCAATTAATATTTCTTTGATTCACATTTGGGCACAAAAAGAAAATGTACCCCCACATTTCTATAAAAGCAGTTTTGTGCACATTGTATGATTCTGGAAGGGAAAAAAATGACTGTTTTTTCCTTCCCTGGTATCAACCAATCTAATCATACAATATTTCTGAACTCCGCCCAGGTCAGAATAAAGAAATATATGAAAAGACATTGCAACGTGGAAGCCCAATATTTGTAATAGCTGACTCTTTCATAGGAGTCACCCTTACCACAATCTTTACCTTGGAAATCACATCTGAAGTAGCCGGATCAATCCCTCTAAGCAGGATATGTTGAAATTTTTGTCTAACACCATGGTAACCATAGCAATGTTTATTTCATTACTAACTTTTATAATGAACATAAAGAACTTTGGACATAAATGTTGGCAGCAATAATGAAATTGCCTAACTCTGGTGGCTTTTGTTCCATTGGCTCCCTGGGAGACCAAAGTGAAATATAAAGATCAAGTAACTATGTCCTCAATTAAGCTCCATAATTGAACTATGGTTTAATCAAATGATTTCCATTTGCCTTGTTTGGAAGATGTGGATTCCTGCCGTGCTTCGTCACTGGCCAATTATTTGAATTTGAATAAGACAATCAATCGAACTGGGTGTTAGTTCTTTTACCTATTAAAATAAGAAATGGTTTATCTAGATGTCACTGAAGTGACTTTCATAATAAAAATATAAATTATTAGTCTAATTTTATTTTTAAAGTGAAAGAAAAAAATTTCCTTAAATGTTGAAGCTTTTTGGAAAATTGTAGCCACTAACTTTGAGTCACTAATTAAGCTTCTGGCTGCCCATCCCAAACAAATGATTATACAACAGCCTATAAAAGTGGCAAATACTTAGGCGGCAAATATTCACGGAGAGGCCGCTAGAGGCCAAGTGCTACATAAAACTGCTTAGTATTGGAGCCTCGCTGAGAACCAGCTATGGGGCAAATCGGTGGTGGTCCTTCCTATAACCGGGAGTAAAATTAAACAGTGAGGCCCACAGGTAATGATCAAAGCAGAGATAGGCAGAGTCCTCTTAATGAGGCAGAACAGCCCCCGCCCCCCAAGCCTGGATAGTAACTAGATGATGGTATTCACACATTTGAAAAAGAAATGTGTCTGATGGGAACCAGTCTCTAGGGCAATTCAGATCTATAAGCACCCATTAAGAGAGGTCCTCAAGAATAGAAGAGACCAAGCTGCCATGCTAAATTATAATCAGCATTTAGTTCTTCCAACTAATTCCACTCTCATTGTATCCATGCCCACTAAACTGCCTTCTGATTCCAATGTGACTTCCCATGTATCTGTCACTGTTAGGCAGGGAAAATTTCGTCCCACTCCAGAATGACAGTAATGTTTTTCTGACTAGGATTGACAGCTCTTGATGCACTGATAAATCTCATTTTCTGAGCTTTTCAAAATGTTGGCGGGGGAGGGGGAGGTGCCTATAATGCATTTCTTAGGCTAAAGACAGACTTACAGAAGCACCACACATCACAACTGGGCTTCTTTCCCCTCAAACTTCAATACATTTATTCTTTCTCTCTGTCCACCCCATTCTTCCTCTCCTTCTTCTCCTCCAATAAACATAATGAATGGACATGGGTCTGAGTTTTAAGAATGGTTGGGATTAGGAAGATTTTAGAAGAGGGAATTTCAAAGACAGGAGTGATTAAATTGGGTTGGGGGATTAAGTAGACCAGTCCAGTCAATTTAGAGAGGAGGGTGATGCCAAGTGAGATGAAACTAGAAACTTAAGCCAATCTAGATCAGGAGGATTTCCAAAGGGCATTAAGGCATCTGGTGCTGAATAGTTGACTGTGAGAATTTTTAGGGTTTCTTGAAAGGGAGTGATGGCTAATTTTGAATATTAGGAAGATTATGCATAGATACCTAATCGTACATGAAGAAACCACACCATAAACTATATTTAGCACAAAAGTATATAGTTCAATACCTTGAATTTCAAAGAGATCACACATTTCTCTTTGGTACCTGGAGGTAAGACACTTGGAAGGAAATGACTAATATTTACTTACAAAGAGACAACTGGAAGGGGAAAGGGAGGGATGTGGGCTTGCCTATGAGTAATGGAAGAATGGAGATCTCTCTAATTCATCCAGTACCTTTCCTCAGGGATAGAGTTTGCCTTCCAAAGTGACCAGCAAGTCAACTCTGGTAGTAGCTCAGAGCAATATCCAGGAAGCTAACAGAACCACAGAGGACTTGAAACACATGAGTCTGGGATTCAGTGTTATTCCCAAGAGATGTCTATAGCCTTCCTCCACTACCTCCTTGGATGAGGAATGGAAACTGGGGATGCATGGCAAGAAGGGACAAATGGACACTCCAGCTGAATCATAACATCGGGTGAGGATGTTTCTGTTATCATAGAAGCTGAGAGATGTTTAATAATCATTCCAGCTTCCAAGAATAGCTCTCCCTACAGGAGGGTACAACAGCCTCAGAATTCCAGCCTGGGGAGAAATGTGTTTGTGTGAGTGTAAGAGAAAGGATATGTGTGTTGGCGCACCTATCTGTGTTTCCAAAGCAGAGCATGAACACAAAAATCACCCAGCCTTCTGGTGTGGTGGGTTCCCCTGAGTTGAATGTTTCAGTGATGCAGTTTGGCACCAGAGCCTTCATCTGAGCTGAGGTTCCCTCCTTCTCTTTTTGCTTTCAGCTCAGTGTTTTGCTTGAATCTGAGTCATAAACTCCTTAAGCTGGCAGGAAGTGGATAGTCGGGCTGGCAGCTCCACCTCCCCCGAACAGAGGGAGTGTCTTGGCTGACACCTAAGCAACCTTTTCCATCCCCAGACCCAGTAAGAGAACCAATGAACATTAGCAGAACAGAAGGCTGGGCTATACTTACAGAGTAGGAGAAAGGAGAAACCATCCTGGAGAAATCCATTAGCTCAAGCCATGGTTTGAGAAAAAAAGGTTTTATGAAATTACCTCAGCCACTCAACCAGGGCCTTTGAATGTTCTGTGTTTATCCTCAAAAGCTGGCTGATAGACGCTCTAGTTTAGCCCCCACTCTGACTCCACAGGTCTTCTGTCTCTATCAAGCTTCTGACTGACTCTTCCCCCTAGTAATCTCCATCCTTCCCTGCAGTGCCCCTAAAACACTGCTACTCTAACAGCTAAGTTCACTTTCTCAGGGTTGGCCCCTATTTGTGGGTGAAGCAATAAGTTATCTGAAGGAATCAAAAAAAGGCCACTTTTTTTGCCCAATTCCATCAAGTTCCCTCCTTCCTGCGTTAGGAGGAGTCCAAATGTAACCAGAGAGAGAGGAAACACTGAGACAACATAAGTCACTGACACCCTGGATCTAATCAGTTGTCAAATTAACTCCAACAGGGATCAAAGGCATGAGCAAAGAGGGAACCAGATTTGGGAGAAGCAAAAAAGCTGGGAAGAAAAGTTTGGAATAAGAAGGTTGTCCATTGATTACTACAATGTGGGTGACCCGGTATGCTGTAGTTCAGGGGAAGGGAGGGTGGGGGTCTGAACACCTGGATGGAGACAATCTGCCAAAAGAGCTACAGGGTGTTGAAAAGTAATGGCAGAATGTTGGAAACAGCCCTTACCTCCTTCATAGTTTTTTCTTCAATCAACCTGGTTACTTAAGCCTAGAACTGAGCCTTGGCAGGTTTTCTGCATGCAGACCCCAACAGAAGAAGTCTGTCTTGCCCCATACATTTCGTATGCCCCTCTCCCAACTCCCTTTGTCTCCCTCATAACCTGCCACCATCATTTGTCTTTCTCTGGCTCTCTTCCATCTCATCTTCAGCCTCCTCAAACTCCACTTCTGACATGTGGCAAGACTCCCAGGCCCAGGGCCCCTGGCCCGTTTTCTACCTGATGTTCCTCTCTTTCTTCCTGTCTGCACCATTGCATGCTGCCTTTTGATGGCTTAAACCAGAGCTCAGCTGTCAATCAAGGGCTTGACCTCCAGAAAGCAGTCTTCGGCCATCCAATTTAAGGAAAGTAAAAATAAAACAGAACAAAAAAATAATCCCTAAAATATTTGAAATAGGTTCTGTTTGGAAAGTTAAAACTGGTGAATGCTGAGTGTGTAAAATAACATCTCCCACTGTCCTAGAGAGAACTTTGCAAAGCAGCTATATTTCCTATATTAGAAATATATGCAATTTTGTTATGAATTGAGCTCTTTCTTTTTACAGACACTAGCTCTTTGTTTATTTCAGATATGAGCAGCTACACAGCTGCTCCCCAGCTCAATATTTGCAGCATATTAGTTATGAGAGATAACATTGAATTATTAATATAAATAATGTGTTAATACTGCTCCCCCCCCATTTGTGTAAGGGGTTTTGGAAACTAGTCTTCATACCTAGTTGAAAATGACTTTCAGGACCAAGTTTGCATAGAGGAGAAGAAGGCGAAGGCACATTCATAACCACCAAGCTCAAGGAAGTTCATTTCTCCCTTTCCAGTTGGTTCAGATGAGATATATCCTTCAGACTTTCCCTACATGTCCATTCTGAACATTTGAGCATTTGAATGCCAACTTTCTTGCAGATGGGTCCATGGTAGAGTAACTCAGCCAAGCTAAAATTCTCATTGCTTAGTATTTAGGAATATGAAGTAGTAGAGGAACGCCTGGGTGGCTCAGTCGGTTAAGTGTCTGCCTTCAGCTCAGATCATGATCCCGGGGTCCTGGGATCGAGTCCTGCATCGGGCTCCCTGTGCAGCGGGGAGCCTGCTTCTTCCTCTGCCTACCATTTCCCCTGCTTGTGCTCTCTCTCTCTCTCTCACTCTCTCTCTGAGAAATAAATAAATAAATCTTAAGGGGGAAAAAAAGAATATAAAGTGAATAGAGACAATCAATCGTGGAACAAAGAACTTAATAAGAAAGCCTGATAGGAACTGGGAGACCTTGCAGGAAAATTTGATTAATTCCAAGAGTTGAGGAGAGACCAATGTGAAGAAATGTACCTACAGAAGAAAGAGATAGATGAAAATCCCCTGAAACTCTAAATTCTTAGTCTTATTCTGTCTCTCAGGGTTACCTGAAGCAGGATTAAATGCTTTCTGAAGTCCCGTAGTATCAGAACTATCATATAGTCCTGATGAAACAGTGAGGACCGAATGTTTTCTGAAGTGCTATGATGTACTATGCTATGTATCTCTCTGAGTTCAGGCTCAGAAAACAATTAAATAAACCCAGTTCATGAAACAATAAGGACTCTCAAAGTAACCTAAATTCTTTATTTTGAAGATATAATTATGTAAGTGGCTTTATTAAGCAATTCATAAATTGGTTAGCACCCTATCCAACAAGAAGAGGGACGCTCCCCCTTAATTCTTTATTTTCATTTTTTTTAACTCCTTGAAGAGAAGACAGAGAGTCCCAGTAGTAAAATTGAAGAAAACAATCCGTTTTCCGCTCTCATCCACTGACTTTGTCATGGAAGCCACTCTCAAGACACTTTCTTCAAAATAGCCTATTGCCCTCTAAACCTCCTGCCATCCAGAATTTACTCCTACCTCTCCCTTTCACCACTTCATCCTGTTATTCTGACGCTGATTGTCTTTTGCTAATCCTTTCCCTCCACCTCTCAGCTTCCAGGTCCTGATCCTCTACAGCCATTCTCTGGTCCCCCATCACAATTGCCAGAAGGACTGGTCAGACCCTCCTCAGCTGGCAGAACCGAAGGTGTTGGGTTGTCTTTAGCTTGCAGGGATTGACAGAGACAGAATATGCATAGAGGAATTGTTCTTCCCAGGATAGTGATGGTTACGCATGCTCTTCAGTAGAAATGATATGAAAAAATATGTATGTAGTACATGCCACAAGGTTTCCCAGATAGAAATCCTAAACTTTGATGAATTACTGGGAAGAATTATACATCAAAGCAGATCATATGGCATTTGATGACAATTAAGGTACTAGAGCTCTGGGCATCAATGTGCATGATTCCTCTCTCCTCCAGCACTCTGACCTTTTAACACCTCCGATTTTCAGCTCTGTCTGCTTTACTCACTTAATCCACCAAGCTTTTCCTGGGCTCTCCCTCCATGAATCACAGCCTGGAGACTCTCTGAAGGCAATAAATTGGGACAATCATGAGGCTCACCACACTTGTCTCTCTCCCACAGGTATCATTGTCTTGTGTTACCTGATGACTAATATCTTAAAAAATTCTTTCTTCATACATTTGGTCTGATTTTTTGGTCATTCCAGGTAAGCAGGTAAATACATTTCCTGTTAAAGCCCTGTTAGCTGGAAGTGGAATTCCCACCAGCTACTGATTTAACAGAAACTCAGGCTGTGTCTGGTGGATCAAATTGCTAAAAATCCACAGCTTTAGACTCATAATGCCCCTTCTGCCACCAAAACCAGATCTCAAGAAAGATCTGATATACCCCATTATGCTTTATATTTTAAAACACCATATAACCTCTCCCAAGGTATATTAGCTTCCTAGGGCTGTTATAACAAATTACCATAATGTGGTGCCTTGAAAGAACAGAAATTTATTCTCTCATAGTTCTGAAGGCTAGAAGTTCAAAATCAAGTTGTCAATTTGTAATTATCTTGGGAACAAAATGTAGTCACATTTTATTCTAACCCACACTACCTAGCTTTGTACTTAGCTCCTAAAATAAGCTCTATAGTATTTACATAAAGTTTAATTTAATTGCAATGGTGAAGAGAATTTTCTACGAAGGTAATTTCAGGCACCCGTTTTAAATGTAGGGATTCCTAAAAATAGTGCCAGGTATGCAATTCTAATATGCCTATAAATGACATCTGGCTCCAGAGCAAAAAGTATTTTTTCCACCGTGTAGAAGTTACTGGAATGCCAAACTGGAGAGATTTCACTATTTTATACACCACAGAGAAATACAAAATGGTCTATATAAAACTGTCCACTAATGCCAAGATAGCATCAATTATAAAATGCATCTCTGATTTCACAGGTAATTAAAATGTGAAAGATATTTGCCTTAGAATCAAATATATACAGTGTGGATGTGTGTTTTGTATGTGAGTAAATGGAAACATTCTTATGTGCAATAGATATTCACGGGTTGCTATCCCGCAAGCTACCATTTAACCTGTCCAGAAAATTTCCCCAACTTCCTACACTATGACATTTGCCTCATCTACTAACCCCTCCACCCCCACACACCCAGCCACACTACAGCTCACCGGCCCAATCCAGTTTGGCCAATCATGTTTGAAATTTAAAACAGAAGTACCAGAGGCTGGGAACTTTTGCAGCCAAGTCACATCAACGGCAATCGTCTGACTTATGGTGCTGGGATGTCTCCTAACTTTCCCTTAACCTACCCTTTTCCAAAGACTTAAGGATTTAATCCTGCTTCAATTCCGCAAAATACCCCAGCAACCTTCCAGTAAATTCTTTTTTTGTGGCTTAAGTCAGCTGGAGTTTATTTCTGTGGCCTGAAACCAAAAGAACCTTAACTAATGCAGTGCACTAAGAACATTTTTGGAAAGATACACAAGAAATTAACACAAATTACCTCTGAGAAATGAATGGGATGTAGGTCCTGAAGGTTCAGAGGGGAACTTCCGCCATCATATTATAACACACTGTACAATTCAACGTTGTGTTGTCATAAATTGCTTTAATTGGATTTGAGATTTTTTTTTTACACCACGAGCATGTACTACTTGCATATTATACTTTTTACAGTTAGGTTTCTTTTTTCCTTTTTTTTTATTGTCGTATTTGAAAAGGGCTAATATGATAGTAGTCTCCTAATTTTTCACAACTCATCTTTATCCTTACTCTTCGTAGGTATGACATGGCCAACCAATTCACAGCAATCAGAACCATGAGGTCATTTTTTAGACCAGCTCCGAATTATTTCTATCTTGTCATAGGGTGAATAATGGTTTTTATTTTTATGGTGCAGTAGATATTAATGGATCAAACATGTTACTCTTCAGCTGCTCTAAGTTCTTTCCTTCTCCTTAATACTCCAAATTTACTCAATGTGAGATTCTTTCTGGTTAATAATCTCCTATTTTGAAAAGCACATCAAGCTTAGATGGGTTGGTTATTGATCATTTCACACTTTAATGTGAATTGTCTTAATCCAGTTAAATTTATCCAGACCCTTGGATAAAATCAGTCCCCAAAGGAGTTGGGAGTTCTGAGGGCACTGGGATAAATTTAGAGTGTTGGAAGTCACATAAGAATACTCTTCTAGCCCCTCTCTCCATCTTTCCCCACTACTACTACTTATAAAAAAAAAAATTACTATTGTCAGAAAAATCTCACTCCCTAGAGAGGAAATTAGCACAAGTCAAGACAAATGGACCAAATTAGCCATCTGCGGAAATCACCCATCCTGGGAGGTGACCTGCAAATGCCTTGTCAGTGGGAGCAAAGGGTTTCCAGTCCTGAGAGGGATCAGCAAAACCGGACTGGCATGTGATAATTATAAAGCAGAAAACAGCACTTGTATTTTATCGTGCTTAGGATGATGTCATGGTGCTTGAGCAACGGATTTTAAAACAAGAATAGAAGCCTAGGAATATGCCAGTGTTTGTCCAGAAATGTCTTGAAAATCAGAGCACCTACCAGAATCACTCTGATTCTACATTAGGGGATCGCAGTTTGTGAGACACGCAGCAGGTGTTTCCTAGAGCACTAAACTGCAGGGAAATGGGGTCACAAGGAAAGAGAGAAAGGAGGGGGGGAGGAAAATGTGGAGGGAGGGATACATGGGGGAAGGAGTGAAGGGGAAGAAAGGGAAAAGATTAGGGGCAATGAAAAGAAGCAGAAAAGCAGGAAAAGCCCCCTTCTCTAAAAACAAACAAACAATCAAAGTGTTAGACTGTTTTGGAGGCCAAGGGGGTGGAATCTGTGCCCCTCTGGTCTATTGTATCAACTGATTTTAACTGATTTTAACTAACTTTCCTGATACTCACTTGCATTATTTCAGAGTGTGATCTGAAATACTGAAATGATTAGTTCTTTTCTGCTTAAAATTCACCATTAGTCTTTTAGCACAGTGTGGTTTATCAGTTAGTTCTGCCTCACCTGCCACCGGAGGTTCATCTTCCAGCCCCATCCCTCCCCAGTGCTCTGTTCTTTTGTTGATGTTGGCAGTTCCCATAAATGTGCCTTGCTTTTTTTGCACTCAAGAACCTTCCATATTCTGTTCCTTCTAGGTAGGATGGAAAGCCTGCCCTTCCTCACCACCATCCCCTCTTTCTCCAGCTGGTGAGCATTGCAACCAGTGAGACTTTGCTCAAACAGTATTTCTTCAGCAGAGTCATGAATGCCCTTCTATGAACAGAATGATTCATTAAGATTCTACTGGCATTTATCAAGTGAACTGTAGTTACCTGAGTACATCCTTTTCCTCCACCTAAATGTTAAACTCCTAAAGATCAGACATCTTCTTATGTTTACAACAGCGTAGCAGTCTCTAATACCTACTTATAATAGACCCACATAAATGCTCAAACTAATGAATAAGGCAATAAAAACTCTTGTCAGGAAAACTTATTCAAGACTTGGAAATGAGTTTTTTTTGAAGAATATTTCTTGGCTGTTTAAAAATTCTGTAGGGGCGAATGTTAATTTGTAGAAAATGAATGACCACGTGAATGATTCCTGCCCACAGCAATGCAAATGAATTCTATGTTTCAGTAAGTCAAATCCTCATTTGGACCTGTTTTAACATCTTACTGATTCTCTTATTTATTAACAAGTTGGATAAGATCTTTGACATGCATTCACTTTATATTTGCATGAGTCATGATCTTACCTTTGTAAAAATTATGTTTTAACAGTATAACAAAATATCTTCATTTAATGTGTGCACAAACTACCAAATAGCATAGGTTGAATGTGTGTTAATAGAATATAGAAGATGTTTTCTATTGAACAACTCAACATGATAGTTGCAAGGCAATTTGAAAGTGAAATGAATATATCTGTTAAAATAATACCACTAAATGAAAACACCACCCGAATAATACAATAGAGCCCTTTAAAGCAGATGGTTGCCTAGTATGTATACACATGTAATATGGAAACATATGTACATACGTGTGTTAAAATGTTACTGATATATATGTAACCAATCTATTATCCATACAGTAATCCTGACTTTATAAGTTTCTGCATCACAAGTATGTATCACACTCTGTTAAACACACAGTCATAAAGGCACAATGTTAACAGTGTTGCTTAACTCTTTTAATCACTATTACTCACCCTTGCCTGTTATTTGTTTTTCCATCATTCTCCCTAACTAAGACATATGTATCATCCCCCCTAAACGTGGCCCCACTCATTCAAGTGGAAATAGGAGCTTTTCCCCAAAAAGGCAGCTGAGCAGACCGCATTAAGCAAAAGATTCCAAATCTAATGGCCCATTAGTCATAGTCAACTGATGATCTACTGAAATGACTGACCAGGTAACTGGCTCAACTAGCTCAAGGGAAGCATTTACTAAACCAATAAATCATGTCATTGGACCACTCAAGTGGCCCTTCCCCACTTCACCCCCAAACCCACCTATTCAGCCAAATGTGTGCGTTTATTATGGCTTGCCCACACCATTCCCTGGAATGGGAAAGGCTCTCCCATTTCCAAATGCACGTACCCTAGCTTCAACTTCAGCTTCCATCCACGAAAATAGCATGTGGCCCCAGGAGCCACACAGCTCATTGCCTTTGCAGTGTGGGTTTCTCATGGAGATGTGCACACTTCAAAGGACTGAGAGTATACCCTCTTTCTAAGGCTGAAGTTCAGAATCCCTCTAAGAGACGTCCAGATGGGCAGAAGGGCATTGCAATGTCACAGTCTGGCTCTCAGTTAAAAACACACACACACACACACACACACATATCACTTCTTAAGATACATATTACGTATAACTATAACTTTATTTTTCTCCCCTTCTTAGCTACCATTCCTTGGGAGTGGAAAAAAAAAAAAAAACATCAAAGGCATTCCTACACAAAAGTCCACACTGAAGCATGTTTAAGTGTCAGATTAAAATTAACAAAAGACAGGAAACAGGGAGTTAAGACTTCACTCAATCCTGAACTCACCCTATTGTGCCTAGGTACCAAGAGGTCAGGAAAGAACTCTTAGGTTCAGAATTAGCTGCTTCTGTTTCCTTTCACTGCTGAGATATTAAACTTCAAAAAATGTTAAATGGACAAGAAATCCCCAAGTGCCCATAACCTATACAGCGTGGTAATCTGTGCGTATCTTTAGCTTTGAAATCCAAGTTTGAACTTTACACTTTTACAAAATTAGGAAAACATCTGTTCTCTTTGGTAAATCCCCTTTCCTATATATCTGTTTTCTGATTGTCTTGAGTCCTTTCCCTTTCACTCAATAAATAAGTAAATAGGAAAAGAAGAGTTGCCAGGGGTAGTGAAAAGCAGGGATTTCTTTCCAGATGATGACCAAGCAACTTAGTTTATGTTCTTACCTTCAAGCTCAATTTTCTAATCAATACCAGATATGATTCTGATTTCTCCTGGTCATTTTTCAAATAAAACCTATAGTTATAAAATTTTTCAATGTCTCCAGCATATCTACAGATGGACAGATCCCCACCTCCTCTACAAAGATAGTCACACCTTTGCCCAGAGTTTCTTTACCCCACTGCCCAGATAGATGCTACTCAGGTATGAATGTGACTCAGTTATTTGGAACTGGGAATGCCTTTTGTAGCTTGCATAATGATAAACCTTGATTAGCCTTCCATAATCCATAATACTGAGGAAGAAATTGAGGAAGTTAGCAGGGGTTAATAATACTCCAACCACATGGGTAACAACAGGCACACCTGGGGAGAGATGATATTCAGGGTTCTAACAACCCAGGGTCTTTGGAACTTTTCTCCTCTTCATGCACCATATGTTCCAGAAGATTTTTCTCTCCAATGTATGAGAAACTCCTGCTAGTGCAAATCTCTCAAGTGAATCTTCAGAGCAAGCCTGCACTTGCCACCCAAGAGGGTCCTGGGACCAATCATCCTTTCCCACCATGCCTGTCAATTTGTTTTTTTTTCAACCCCCAAAAGGAGTGAGCACATTGCCACTTTTCCTTTGGCTAAGAATCCCAAAGATCTTCCTTATATCTAACAACAAGAAGAGTAAGGTGGGGTCAAAATGGCAACTATCAGGACGATCATAAAATTCACACAAGAAATAAGCTATGCCCCATCTCCTTCAATGGGGCAAAGTTTCAAATTGCTTCCTGCATACTAGGTAACACCTCTCATGCCCCTCTTCCCACATGCTAACACATTTCATTTTCGCTCAAATCTTACAAGAGAAAAATATAGGCATTGGGGAGAATGTTACCACTTGTCCTTCAAAGAAATAGCTCAGTCCTTACCAACAATGATAAAGGCCACAAAAAAAAAAAGGAAATATAAAAGGTAGAGAGAGTGATCATATAATTTACCATCCAAGCTGTTCAGTTTTGAGGGTGAAACAAATGCCAAATTGGACTGAACACAAGGACAAGAGACTTAGCGCAATTGTCTCAGGCAGATCTGGCTGTGGGTCTCCCCAAGGGAAGCATCTGCTGTCATTTTCAGGCATTGGTGCATGGAAAGGCAGTGCAGGAATAGAGAGTCTTAAGCCAGACAGTGCTTGGCTGAACTGTGTTTTAGAAAGAGCCTTACAGAATTCAGATCAAGATGGATTTGAGGAGTCCCGAACAAACAGACCACTAGGTTATTGCACTAAATCTTGGAGAGGTAATGGAAGCTTAAATGGGTTGATACCAATGGGACAAATGTGAGATATTATTGATGTAAAATGGATGGACTTCTGCAAATTATTAAAGGTGGGAAACCTCACCCAGAGTGAATCAGAGGTGATTTTTCTGGATAACTGAGTGATGCCATTAACAACATTTTTTTGGAAACTAAGGCCAAAAGATCAAGTAATGTGCACAATTTCACCAACCAATAATATGGCCTTCAGGTCTACCCATTAGTAAAGAGATGACTGTATTTCAATGTGATAAGGTCACTGAGAAGATATGTACAGGGAACTCTGAGATCACAGGACTTGTCTCTATTTTTGCCAGGTGTGGTACAAATCTGAAGATGTACCTTTGAGTCCTGCTCATTCATTACTTTTGGCAAATACCCTTCTGCAGGGCTGGGCTCTTGTATGACTCTGGAGGCACCAGCAGTCTAGCTCTTCTGGGAAGACTTAAGCTAGAACAACTGTTCTCTACTTCACCGTACCTTCCACCCTCTAGCTGGCTAGCCCAGACTTTTGCAGATAAAAGCAGTAGAGTTTTGAGAGAAAGTGGAACATGCAGGTCTCCACTTCCGTTGGCCAAAAAAAGTCACAGGGCCAGCCCAATGCAAGGAGAGGAGTAGAGAATTTGGAGCCATTCCCGCATTAAATCTATCACGTAAGTATGGAGTCTGAGAGTTTAAGGGCTGGGATTATGAGATTATTTGTAACTCCTCTATAGGAAGACACCACTAAATTTATTTTTAGCCAAATGTTCTTTCTGCTTATTTCACAGAGTTGATGAAGGGACCCCTTGTTTTTCACTCTACCGTAGATTAAAGGGGAAAACTTTGAAGAGACAAAGAAATAAATATTTGTCACAAACTGAATTGTTACTGGTACAGATCTTTGGATGCACACTTGCAGGGCAAGATTTTCACCATCTCTGGGGAATTTAGAAGGAGAGAAGGGGAAAAAAAGAGTTGACAGAAGAGCTTCAGCTCCTAGTTGATATTTGAAAGTTGAGTTAACACAGAGTGGTCCTTATCTTTATCCTTGGCATCCAGTAATGACCATGTATTACCAATGGGCAGCAAGTTTACTTCAGTCATCTAGTGGGGGGCATGCTTATCTTTGCCTGGAAGGAGAACTTCCCACCTGATCTATATAGAACCTCTCAGGACCATCTTAAGCAAGCTATCCCCACTTAGAAAACTTGTGAGATGAGGCTTTTTAGAGGAGTATTCTTGACCTTGACCAAATTTGGACTAGACTGTAGTATGTTGATGTTTCCAAAAAATCAATGAACCTTCTAGCCCTGATACATGATATGGCAGAGACTGGCTAGATGCTCACCAAATAGTTTCCTCTTCTTGAGCACACGGCTGAACTACAGTCCCCTGACACCCTCTGTCAGGTGAGGACATGTGACTGGCTCTTGCCAATGCAATATGAATGGAAGGCATCCCTTTTGGTTTAATGCAGGGGTAAGCAAACAATAGCCCATAGGCCAAATTTGGCTCACTACCAGTCTTGGTAAATAAAGGGTTTTTTGTTGTTGTTTTGTTTTGTTTTTGTTTTTGTTTGTTTTGTTTTCAACACAGCCACTTCTATTCATTTATGTGTAATCTATGGCTGCTTTCATACTGTAATGGCAGAATTGAGTAGTTGTAACAGGGAATATGTGGCTAGTGGAGTCTAAAATATGTATTATCGACCCTTTATTGAAAATGTGCACCAACCCTTGATTGTATCTTAAATCTGAGTGCTTATCCCACTCTCTCTTCTACTTATCTGCTGTCTAGAATTGAAGCCATGATTTGACTTTGCAGAGACCCATCATGAAAAACTTGGGTCCATGAATGACTGCATGATGCTGAGGCCACTGTCCAAACAACCAGCCTATTGCCACTCTTTTGGACCATGATCTAGGTGAAAAATAAAACTTTATTTTGTTAAGGTACTGAGATCTGGGCCTTTTTTATACAGCAGCTAACATTACTTACCTTAACAAATATAAAAGGGAAAAACAGAGTACCCTGTAAAAATAAGATATTACAAATTAAGGTAATTGCAGTACAGAAAAATAAAGGCATTAGTCCCAAACATATATCAAAGCTTGGAAAAGACAGGACTGGTTATCATCATTGTCAATATCAAGATGAGATAAACTGACATAGAACCACCAGAAACCAATTCCAGTGCTGACCCTAACGTCTTCCTCATATAATGTGACTTGAAAAAAACTGGAAGTTCAGGCCTAAAAGAATATCTCCCTGCTGGTTTGTCGTTAATGTCTGCCTGCTTCTTATTTTATTATTAAAAGCTGCCTCTTTCTGTTGAAATACAAATATCCCAGAGAAGTGTATAAAAAATCATTAGTTACCCCATATTAAGAAAGATTTTACTGTACATACCCTTTTAAAAGGAAGCCAGATAAACAAAGCAGAAATATATTTTATGACCTCATAGACAATTAAAATTCTAGACACCTGGAAGAGAAGACCATGAAAAGAAATGTAGGTATCTCTTGGGAAAATGGAAGATTGCCTAACTTTTCTCTCTTCCCAGGTTATAAAGAAAAACTCTGCACTCTCAGTTATTCTAAACAGGTGTTAGGAACCTAGTAATTGCCTTGAACTCAGAGGCCAAGACTGTTTTCCCTGTCCATATTATCCTCTGTCCTTCACATGCCTTGTCACCTCCTCTTTACCAGGAGTCACTTTCTCTGGGAATTCTTTCCTAAACACTCCAGATATGCCCTTCTTTTGTCTTCTGCAACTCCTATAATTAATAGATGCCTCAGGAAAACATTAATTATACCACATTACAAGTATAATTTTATACATATGTCTCTCTTACCAGGCATCAGGCTGGGGTCACTCCTGGGCATAATTTCTGAGATACAGAATATGTTCAATAAATATTTGCTGAGTTATAGCAAACTATTCTCTGGGCCAGTGGGTCTCTAAATCTGTTTAAACAATAAAATCACTTGGGGAACACATGCAAATATGGATTCTCAGACTTACTGAATCAGAATCTCCAGGGAAAGGACCATAAAACTAGATTATTCATGAAGTGATTGTAGGGCACTGAGTTCCATGCTCCAGTCCTTCTAGTCATGAAATCTAGCCATATACCTTTGGTGGTTCTGCCAGGAGCTCATACCATGGAAGTGTGTTGGAGAACATCATTCATTCATTCATTCAGTCAGTCAGCCATAGTTATTGAGTGCGTCCTACGTGCCAAGTGTTATTCTAGGCTTTGGGGATTCAGTAGGGAATAAAATGGACAAGAATCCCTGACCTCATGGAGTCTATACGCTAGGATGTTAGAGGATGCTGATAAGCAGGATTAATAAATACAGATTAAGTGCCAAAGGGAGAAATTAAACCAGGAAAGGAATAGGAAGTGGTTAGAAAGGAGTTTAATTTTAAATGGAGCTGCCAGGAAGGCCACAGTAAGGAAGTGACATCGAGTAAAGATGTGAAGGAAATGAGAGTGAGAATGGGATTTGGGCAAGGAGAAAGAGAATGTGAATTGGTTCCAAGGCAGGAGAATTCCTGGCAAGTTTGAGAAACCGAGAAGGGTGTGAGTGAGAGAGAGGATGAGCAGCACAAAACAGGGTCCCTAGGTTAGGAGGGGCTGCATCACACAGGGCCTTTGTAAGGCCTTTGCCCTTCCTCAGTGTGCAGTGGAGAGTCATTGGAGGGTCCTGGGCAAGAGAGCGACAAGATCTGACTTACCCTTCACAACCTCACTACTGTACTGAGATGAGATTGAAATGGGGACACGGATTGAAACTGGGAAATCTGTTAGAAAATTCTTGTCCTAATTCATGCAAGAGGTGATGATGGGTCAGACCAAGGTGTACCAAGGTGGAGAGAAGTGGTCAGATTCTGAATATGTTTTAAAGGTAGAGCCAACAAGTTTTGCTTGTAGATCAGGTATAGAGTAAAAAGGAGGGGAATCAAGGATAACTCCAAAGTTTGGGAGCCAAGAACTAAAAGAATGACGTAGCCATTTACTGAGACAGAGAAGACAGGAAATGGAGCGGACTGGGGATGTATATCAGAAGCTCAGTTTTGGATGTGCAAAACTGCAACACCCAAGTGGAGATCTAAGTGAAGATAGAGGTCCTCAGCAAGCTATGCATGTCTTCCTCACTGACTGGCTTGGACCTCCACTGCCCTAACTTGAACCTCCATTTTCTAAGGAAAGGGATAATTACACATGTTTGTAAAATTGCTTTGTGAAACCATAAAGCACTATAAAAGCGAACGTTTTTACTGTTTATACACGGAAATCCTAGGATCATGCTGTCAACCCCAAGAAGAGCCGTTTAGTTTGCCTTTGGAAAACCAAGCTATAGGAAACATACAAGAGCCCATAGCCCCTCAGGGTTTTAGGGCCAAAAGAGTAAAAGCTGAATTATTTGCAAGCAAATATAGTGCCCTTTCTGGAAACCTTCACAGTTTGCTAAACTTTTGGGAAAATTAAACACCCACCATTAAATCATAACCTAAGGGGCCATGAAGAAACAACTGACCATGCACGCCCACCTCCTCTTGTCCAGGAAGTAAAAGCATTCTGTATAGTAAAGGAAATATGAGTTCAGTTGAGAATATCTGAAAACCATGGGTTTCCTTTTTAAAGAAACCATAGTCCATTCTTTCAATCCATCTCCCACTTCCATCCCATCTTGCAACCACCAGCTCTGCCCTCCCTCCCACCCATCAAATCTTGGTAGAAACAGCTGTCACCACAAAAGTCATAGCTGGGCCAGGGCAGCCAGCTGGCTCAATGATTCACAAACAAATTAACCTTGGGATTTTATTTTGAGCAAAGGGGCTTCCTAGCCTATGTTCTTAGCAGCCATCCATATTTTTGTTCTTGTATAAACAAATACCAACTCAAATGTCACACAAGCCCAAGCCCGACTGTGGATTGTCAAGGCCACTACCCACCACTGCTTTTTTTAAAAAGGTCCTTCTTAATGAGAAGCTTTTCTCTTTTGACAACTTTTCCAATGAAGAAGTGTACCTGTTTAGGGGACCAGATCTGTGCCCGAGGTTTTGCTTGTTTAAGGGGCGGAGGTGTGAACATCATTGTTCCATTAACGATTTAACAATCATTTCTCAAAGTATAGGCATAAGGCGTAGAATTAACAGATGACATAATATGATCTTTAAAATTTTTAAGACACTAACAAATATATGTGTTGCAGCACAGCACCATCTACTGTCCACATAGTGAAATAATGTAGGGGTGAAGAAGAAGAGACAGGAAGACAAGGGGGAGAGAGAGAAGGTGAGAAGGAATGAGGTTAGAGGGGAAAGGAAAAAGAGTGGGGGAAAAAAAAGAAAGGAATTTAGCTTTTCACTAATCCAATTCCTCATTCCATCAATAAAGAATCTGAGCTCAGGAAGTTTAGGTGAATTCACCAAGAGTGCACAAGATTCTCAGGGAATTTTTTGCTAAAAAATAAAAAATAAATTAAAAAAACTCATTTTCACATTTTCAAGGCTTAAAAAATAATTAGCCTGCTGTGGTATTGGAGAATGAATAGACATATAGATCAAAGGATCAAAGGATTGGAATAAAGAATCCAGAAATAGACCCACACATTGAGTCTATATTCTCTATAAAGGTGCAAAAGCAATTCAATAGAGAAATGATAGTCTTTTCAATAAATTGTGCTGGAACAATTATACAAAACATATGCAACCTCAACCCACACCTCATACCTTGTATAAAAATTAACTCAATAAATGGACCATAAATCTAAATAAGAACCTTACAACTGTAAAATTTTCAGAAGAAAACATAGCAGAAAATCTTTGTGACCTTGGATTAGGCAAAGAAATCTTAGATATAACACCACAAACACAATCATTAAGAAAAAATATAAAATGGACACTATTATATATTAAGAATGTCTGCTCTTTGACAGACACTGTTTAGAGATTGAAAAGACAAATCATAGACTGAGGAAAAAAATATTTGCAAATCACATGTCTGATAAAGAACCAGACTACAATTTGAACTTTCAAAACATAGTAATAAAAAAGCAAACAACCGAACTTAAAACTGGTCCAAACACTTGAGTAGACAAAATGCTTAACATCAGTATTCAAAAGAAAAATTAAAATTAAAAAAATAAAATTAAAAGAACAATCAGATATCACTACACACCTATGAGAACGTCTAAAATTTAAAAATAAGTGAAAATACCAAAAGGATGCAAAAGTGATAAGAAATCTTTTATATTACTGGTGGGAATAAGATATTGCACAGCCATTTGGACCACAGTGGGACAATTTTTTTATATAGCTAAATATGCACTTGCCCTATGGCACAGCAATTCTATGCCTAGGTATTTATCCAAGTGAAATAAAATTTTGTTTAAAATTAAACTGTGTACAAATGTTTATAATGCTTTATTTATAACCAGCAAAACTTGGAAAACACATAAATATTATGCAGTAGGTAAATGAATAAACAAACAGAACACTACTTAGCAATAAGAGTAAGGAAATCAGAAATGAAACAGGGGACATGTATATAGATCTTATAGACATTAAAAGGATAACAAAGGGATATTATGAGCAACTCTATACCCACAAATTTGATAACCTAGATGAAATGGACTGATTTCTTGAAAGACACAATTTTATCAAAACTCACACAAGGAGAAATAGACAATCCCAATAGGCCCATTCCTACTAAAGAAATTAAATCAATGATTTAAAATTTCTAAAACAGAAAGCATCAGGCCCATATGGGTTCACTGGTGAATTCTACAATTAAGGAAGAAATTATACCAACTCTCTACAATCTCTTTCAGAGGATAAAAGCATAGGGAACACTCCCTAACTCATTTTATGAGGCCCTAATACCAAAATTAGACAAAAACACTACAAGAAAACTACAAACCCAGGGGTGCCTGGGTGGCTCAGTCATTAAGCATCTGCCTTCAGCTCAGGTCATGATCCCAGAGTCCTGGGATCGAGCCCCACATCGGGCTCCCTGCTCAGCGGGAAGCCTGCTTCTCCCTCTCCCACTACCACTCTCCCTGCTTGTGTTCCCTCTCTCACTGTGTCTCTCTTTGTCAAATAAATAAAATCTTTTAAAAAAATTAATTAATTTAAAAAACCCTACAAACCCGTATCTTTAATAAATATAGATAGAAAAATCCTTAACAAAATATTACCAAATAAAATACAACAATGTATAAAAAGAATTATATAACAAGTAGACCAAGACCAAGTGGAATCTATTTTGCATATGCAAGACTGGTTCAACATTTGAAAACCAATGAATGTAATCCATCCATCACATCAACAGACTGTACATACATACATACATATATACATACATAAATAAAATCACACCATCATATCAATAGATACAGAAAAAACAGTTGACAGAATCCAACATTCTTTCATGATAAAAACTCTCAATAAACTAGGCATGGAGGAAAACTTCCTCAACATAATAAAGAATATTTACAAAAATCTACAGCTACCATCATACTTAATGGTGAGAAACTAGAAGCTTTCTCACAAAGATCAAGAACAAGTCAAGGATGTCCCATCTCACTACTTCTTTTCAACATTATGCTGGAAGTTGTAGCTAATGCAACAAGACAAGAAAAGGAAGTAAGAGGTATACTGATTGGAAAGGAATAAACAAAGCTATCATTGTTCACAGATGACATGATTGCCTATGTAGAAAATCTAGAAGAATAAAAACAAATTTTCTAATTAGCAATTAACTAATAAGCAATTATAGCAAGATTGTAGGATACGAGGTTAATAACAATAGTCAATTGCTTTCCTATACACCAGCAATGAAGAAGTGGAATTTGAAAGTAAAAATGCAAAATCATTTACATCAGTACCTCAGAACTGAAATGCTTAGGTATAAATCCAACCAAATATGTATAAGTTTATATGAGGAAAACTACAAAATTCTGCTGAACAAAATCAAAGAACTGAATAAATAGGGAGATAGTCCATGCTCACAGATAGGAAAACTCAACATTGTCAAGATGCCAGTTCCTTCAAACTTAATCTTACAGATTCAATGAAATCCCAGTCAAAATCCAAGCAAGTTGGTGTGCCTGGGTGGCTCAGTCAGCTAAGCATCTGCCTTTAGCTCAGGTCATGATCCCGGGGTCCTGGGATTGAGCCCCACATCTGGCTCCTTGCTCAGCGGGGAGCCTGCTTCTCCTTCTCTCTCTGCCCTTCCCCTTCTCATGCTCTCTTTCTCACTCTCTCTCAAATAAATCAGTAAAATCTTTTTAAAAATTCCAAGCAAGTTAATTTTGTGGATATTGAAAACTGATTCTAAAGTTTATATGGGGAAGCAAAAGACCCAAAATATCCAACAGAATATTGAAGAACAAAGTTGGAGGACTAACACTACCGACTTCAAGGCTTACTGTTAAGCAACAATAATCAAGATGGTGTGGTGTTGGTGAAAGAATAGACAAATAGATCAGTGCAACAGATGGAGAGCCCAGAAACAGACTCACATAAATTTAAGCAGCTGGTTTTTGACAAAGGAGTGAAGAAGCAAAGATAGTCTCTTCAACAAATTGTGCTGGAACATCTGGACTTTCACATATAAAAATTGAATCTAGATACAGATCTTACACTTTTCACAAAAAGTAACTCATAATGAATCACAGACCTAGGTATAAAAAGCAAAACTATAAAATTCCTGAAGGATAATATAGCAGAAAATCTATATGACTTTGGGAATGGCAATGATTTCTTAGAAAAATATCAAAGACACAATCCATGTAAGAAGTAATTAAGAAGCTGAACTTCATTAAAATTAAAAACATCTGCTCTGCAAAAGACAATATCCAGAAAATGAGAAGACAAGTCACAGAATGGGAAAAATATTTTCAGAAAATATAGATGATAAAGGACTATTATACAAAATATCCAAAGAACCCTTAGAATTCAACAATTAAATGAACAGAGGAAAGAAAAAAGAGAAGGAGGAGGAGAAAAAGAAGGAGGAGAAGGAGAGAAAGAAGAAAGAAGAAGAAGAAGAAAGAAGAAGAAGAAGAAAAAGAAGAAGAAGAAGAGGAAAATGAATATGAACAACCAGATAAAAAAGAGTGCCAAAGACCTTAACAGACGCCTCATCAAAGAAGACACACATATGGCAAAAGGCATATGAAAAAATGGCCTAAGGAAAAAAAAAAAGAAAAGATGGTCCACACAATATGTTATTAGGGAAATGCAAATTAAAACAATGAGATACCACTGTGCACCTATTAGGATGCCAAATTCTGGAACACTTACAACACCAAATGCTGGCACGGAAGTGAAGCAACAGGAACTCTCGTTCCCTGTGGTAGGAAAGCAAAAAGGTGCAGCCACTCTAGAGGGTAATTTGACAGTTTCTTACAAAACCAAACATATTTTCTTACCACATGATCCAGCCATCATGTTCCTTAGTATTTATCAAAAGGAGTTGAAACTTAGGTCCACTCAAAAACTTCCGCATGGATGTTTATGGCAGCTGTATTCATAATTGCCAAAACTGTAAAGCCACTAAAATGTCCTTCAGTAGGTGAAAGAATAAACTGTGGTATCTTCAGACAATGGAATATTATTCAGTGCCAAAATGAAACAAATAATCAAGCCATGAAAAGACAGGAAAGAAATTTATTGCACATTGGTAAGTACGAGAAGCCCATCTAGAAAGGCTATATACTGTATGATCCCAACTATATGACATTCTGGAAAAGGAAAAACTTTGGGGACAGAAAATGTATCAGTGGTTGCTGGGGTGGAAGAAGGGGGTGACTCTGTAAGGGGGCATAGGGAAGTTTTGGGGGGTGAGTAAACTGTTTTATATCTTAATTAAGGTTGTGATGACAAGATTGTATGCATTTGTCTAAACTCTTGGAATGTACAATTGAAAGAATAGATTCTATGTAAATTACACCTTGATAAAAAATGTAAAAAGTAATTAACCTGTAGTTCAATATATAACTTGTGTTGAAAAAAGATGGGACTAAAAGCATTTCTACCCTTGCACATTAATTGTTTAAGCAAACCAATGTATTTCTTAAAAGAAAGCACTTGCTAAATAAAAACTCATCCTGCCTCCTAAGATATCCTACATTTAAAAATAATAGAATCTGAATTAGTCAGTTTTTTGTCTAATATGAACAGTTACATCATCCACATTTTAATGATTAAAATTTATTGTAAATAGTGGATTGTACTGTCATTAATGAAATCCTTGAGTACAGTTTGAGCCTGAATGTTTATCTGTGTGAAATGCCTTCAGAAATTCTTTCTGGAAAAAAAAAAAAAAAAAGAGAGAGAGAGAGAGAAAGAAAAATTTTTTTCTGGTAGCTTACATTATACAAATAAATGAATGCACAGTTCTGAATGCTTTGCCTTTCTTTTCAAGCCCCAAACTACACTCTTATCTGTCTTCCTGGAGTCATACATTTTTTCATACAACCCAGGTGACTTCTTAGCTACAGACTGAAGAATTCAAAGGTTGCCACTTACGGAAGAACACTTACTGTATTGGATTTATGATGCCGGGTGTTAAGGGTCAACCAAAGCGGGAGGGGAAGGGAAAACACTCTTAAAACTCACAGCTTCGAAGGCCATTTTACCACAATAACATTCACTTCATCAGTGGTTTGATCGCTCCTCTCTTTAGATCCTTCGTCCACTATTATGATTCTTGGGCTATACATAATTTCTTTAGCAACTATTTCTTGCATGCCTGTTACGTATGTTATGGTGCTGAAAACAAATTTAGGATATAGTAGCAAACAGGAAGACAAAGGACAGCTCACCATTTTAGGGAGGATACAGATAATAAAGTTGGAAATGGTGGAACAATAGGATCTGAGTTGTGATGGGTGTCTCCAGGAGTGCAAAGAAAGGCAGATTTCTCAATAGAGGCTCCAAACCAAGGGGTCATGGTTTGTAAGGAAAAAAAATTTTTTTGAGGGCATGGGCCTTAACCCATTTGTTGCCTACTGACCAGGTTGACTGGGGATGTGGGCAGTATGAGAAGAAAATATAAACAAATCCGAAAAGCTTAGAAGTCTGTAACTTTATATTATCATGTAATTAAAGCTTTTCCACACACACACACACACAAAAAGCTTATAAGATATGAAGACTCAGTAAAACTTGGAAAAAATTCAAATCTTGGGGCCCCTAGGTGGCACAGTGGGTTAAGCACCCGACTCTTGGTTTCAGCTCAGGTTGTGATCTCAGGGTCGTGAGGCTCTGTGCTGAGTATGGAGTCTGCTTAAGACTCTCTCTCCCAGATGATGGACTCTGAAAAACAAACAGGGTTCTAGAGGGGAGGGGGGTGGGAGGATGGGTTAGCCTGGTGGTGGGTATTGAGGAGGGCACATTCTGCATGGAGCACTGGGTGTTGTGCACAAACAATGAATCATGGAACACTTCATCTAAAACTAATGATGTAATGTATGGGGATTAACATAAGAATAAAATTTTTAAAAATGTGAAAAAAAAAAAAAAAAAAGACTCTCTCTCCCTCTCCCTATGCCCTACCCCGCCCCCTCCCTGCCACTCGAGCACTTGCTCTCTCTCGCTCTCCCTCGAATAAATAAATAAATCTTTAAAAAAATAAAAAATTCAAATCCTTATTTAACTGATTTGTAGGTATCTAACTGAAGTAATCCAATCAACGCCAAGTGGGAACAGAGGGAGCAAATCTAATCTGGAGAAAATTCTATCCCCAAATAATATAATTAATTTGTCTTTAATTGGGGAACATATTTCGGCATGAGACTAACTTATGCGAGGCAACTAGTCTCCCATAGAAAGCTGTCTAGTTCTGAAACGATGTGCACTTGGAGGTATAGTCGGATCAGACTGATTTCTGATAGATGTCATTTTCGAAATTGATGGTAACTTCTTACTTTTTATGAATTTCCTGCCAACAGAACTGTTGTGCACATTTAATCTTGCTATTTCTTTGCATAAAGAGTTCATCGTTCATAGAAAAACTGTTCATTCATTTAACAATTCTTTACCTAGTTCCTACATTGTGCCACGACCCAGAATCCTCATTTATGTTGTGCAGTTGGGTAACTGCTCTCACCAGTCATATAAAGGTCTGAAGCTACACATAAAATTACTTAACCAGTGGCTTAAATGCTTAGGTCAGCTCTCCCTCAAACCTCAAAACCTATAATGAAACGAAGGCTAAAATGTCGCAAACCTAGCCCTATTTTGGATCTGTACCATTTTTTAAGATAGAGTTTCAATAAATATTATTCCTTTAACATGCCATAAATTCACTTCTCTATTGCTTCAAAAGCTTACTCATACTTTTACAGTTCTCAGTTTTAGTGAATTTGTCCATCCTCAACCATCAGTCTTTGCCCTTTCAAGATACTCATAATCAGTAATTCAGAAAGAGCACCCCCCAATTTTTTTTTCATGTGTAGCATTTTGTCATTGTCTTTGTAATGTCCCCTCGTTCTTGTTTCGGATCTCAATCTTCCCACATTTTGAAGGGCAGTCTGACGGTTAGTTGTGGTGGTCAGTGGGCAGTAAGCTAAGGTAAGATTTTTGCAGGGGGGCCCTGAGAGTTTTAAACTCATGACCAAACAGCAACCTGGTTGACATTTAGAAAGACTTTGAGAATTAACAAGCGGCCAACACCTCCATTGTCTTCTCAATGAACAAACAACGGCGGATGCCTTTTTTTTTTTTTTTTTTGCATGCCCTATAATATTCTGCCAGATAGTTTCATAGCTATTTAGCTTTAAACCATTTCTTGGAGTCCCTGTTTCTCTTAAACAGTGATACAAAGTGGGTTGTCTGAGACATCCTTTCTTGTGGATAATGGATTGCTTCAGGCAGAAGGAAGCACTCCTATAATAAATCCTCTGGGTGGGCCTGCTCCGCAAGGGTTTGAAAAAGCTAAGAAAAATAACAGGAGAACCAAGTGTGAAACGTGAGGCAGTTGTCACTGCCAACACAACAGAGTTAAAAACACTCAACACCATTTACCAACTATACCTGCTCCAGCTAGTAAATTGACCAATTTCTCACTCACTCTTTTATTTTTATTAACCAGGAGGAACAAAAAGAAAAAATAAATCTCCCTTTTATGTTTATAACCTCAGAAAAGAATGCAAAAGAAAAGGTCAGTTTTGCAGATTTTTCACTATTTACTTTGGGCAGTTATTGCTAACTCCTAGAGGTTATATCAAAAGAGGTATAGGGTTCCATCAGTCTTGGGCAGTGCTAGAGAAGATGCGCCTTCTGTCTGTGATGTCTTTTGATATATGTGATGTGCCTTCAGAGTTAGACACCACAGCACGTTGAAAGGGAGTCACTGATGAGGGCAGTTGCTTATTATGCCCTCCTCACATGATATCTACAGATATTTTGTTCAAGTACACTCTGTGAATTTCTAACTCTTGGGTTGGTACCTATTTTCGTGCACGCGTTAATACTCTCTTCATAAATCTGCCTGTAAGTCTTCACTAGTGCTGAACCTACATGCCATAGCTCTTAAGTCTCACACAACAAAGAACTTTATGTGGATGATGAAATAAATAACTTACTTGAAGTTCCTGCCTTCAGTTCCACATCTAAAATAATCTCTACCAACCCGTAGTTGTTGGCTTTGAGAACTGGTTACAGGAAGTGACTGCCGTAGGAGACACAGCTGAGCTCCACCCAAAGGTCCTTGAGTTCCCTTTGCCCTGTCTGTGGGCTCGGCCATAAGCTGCAGTGGGCCTTGCTTCACATGGCATGAACCTGCGACTTCCTTTAGAAGGTTGACCTTGGACTTCCAGAGCTACTTTGCTGCCCAGAGAGCCAGAAGTGCCTGTGAATTTACATCCTTCAAGGGTGACCAACCAGCCGAGTTTGCTTGAGACTGAAGTGTTTCCCAAGATGTGGGCATTTTATTGCCCAAAGCAAGAAAGTCCCAGGCAAACTGAGATGGTTGGTCACCCAGTGCCACCCCAACACCACTAGTGGGCAGTCCTTAGCCAATATCTGACTAGCGCAGGAGTAGGAAAGCCCAGTTCCCTTGCCTCAAGTTGGGACAAACATTCAGACATAATTAGGTTCTAGAGTTCCTGGCAAGATCCAGGAATTTCCCTTATCTGGCATCTTTCCTTTTATGTCTTATTTCCCCCCACTTCCCCGTGTCTCCTGGAAACACTTTCTTTATAAATCACTTGCATCCCCTCCTCATCTCAGTGAAACACTTCTGGATCCCCCTACTGAAGAAACCTGCCTTTTTGTGAGTGTCAGAAAATCACAGGATGTGTCTGTCATTGAAATCCACAAGGCAGTCACACATTTCCTTTTAGCCAAATTTTTGAGCTTCCTCTCCTGAACAGAAGCTGATAATAGAAATAGTAGCAGGTGAAGAAACTCTCTCTTCTTGGTGAGTTTCCTCTTTTTGTTTCCTTTTCTTGTGTCCTTGGGTCAACGTTTAGGTGGTAAAGATGGTAGAAATGGCAGCAAGGGAGAGAGGTGGCTTTGATGGGCAGAGAAATAGTTAAAAGGAGAGACCCAGAATTTAAATAATAAGCCCTGAGTGATTAAGATTTGATTATTTCTTATACAGTGGAACTCAAGCAGTACTATTTCCTGAAATAAAAATAAAATCTCTAGTACATTTTAAGAAAACAATTTCCTCAACAATGATACTAGTAGATGATATTATTTATATATACCTACAGATACTTTTCTGAAACTGTAAGAGATCAAATTTTAACCTGGCCTGGAACTGTCCTTTTTTTAATACACACACTTAAAGCCTCTCCTTCACGGATTTGCTCTCTCTCTTTGAACCACTGAAGTTACCAGACGACGAAGAGCAATTTGCAACAATTTATGAAAAAAAAAAAAAAAAAAACCACCGAATAATAAGGTAGCTGTATATCCTGCGTGTTTGATTTAAGGAAAAGGGTTTCCCTTTCAGGACCCTATGAATGTACAAGGTTCAAACAAAGTGCGGGGCACTAATGAACAGCCTCTCTTTTCCTGTGCAGGGCCCCTGGACAGAATGACTTCATTCAGGGCTACTACTAGTGCATGGAAAGTGTTGGTAAAAAATCCCACAGAGTTCAGACGACCTTTTCCTAACTTTAGTTTTTTTTTCCCCTGTTTGTCTTTCGGGTCTCAGCCAGGGATAACATAAATATTCATCAGCTGATATTTGCAGTAGCTGTGAAGTTATGAATGAGGCCATGCGGCCTCCCTCCTATCCCATCTACAGAATGGCAACTTCTCCACTCAGCTCCCAGCCAAACGACACTTTCCAAAATCCCCAACGTGTACTAGTAAGCTTTTCAAATTCAGTCTTTTTTTTTTTTTTCTTTAATGCTCAAAGCAGAAATGCTGTCTGCTTAATGTTTACCCTGGGATTATAGGAGAAGAAAAAGAAAAACATTCCTTTGCCAAGCTTTAAACTTTCAGATGCCTTGACATAACAGGCAAATGTGTCAGTAGCTCAACATATTGGTAGCATATATCAATGGTTATGATGGTTGCAGGTTTCCTTTTTATATTAAATGCCAGACAGATACCTGAGGCATTTATTGTGTGAAGAACAGGGAAAATAACCACAGCTTTGATCTGTCTCTGGTTCTTTATTAGTCACCTGGGCAGGTGTTGGAGAGAAATGTTGGAAAACACTTGCGAATTAAACCATTTTAAACAGGTCCTTGACGTTGAGACACAAGAACGTGAAAATTGGGCCTGTCACACAGCCTGGAATGGAGCTGGTCTTCCTGTAATCCAGTTTTCCCACAAACCAGAACTTCAGAATCTGGATTTTGTTTTTTAATCTTCCAGGTCCTCTCACTCAAATAAAACTTGCGTAGAAAGGTGAGCTGTAAATGGATGCAAGAGACTATGGTAGCAAATAGTCAATCGATGAACGAGCCCCTGGTGGTTAATAAATATAAATAAAATATGTTTTTGTAGATATAAGTTAAATGTTGTCCATGTACAATATTCTTTTTTTGACTGCTCATCAGTGTGTTTTATTCAGCAGCCAACATTTTGTCTGCCCTTGTCTCTACAGAAATGTTACCTACATGTATGCATTATCTGGGTAATTCAAGAACATGAGGATCATTTTTTTTCCCATGAGGATCATTTTTAACAAATGTTACTCCAAATGCCATACATGGAAGAAATCTTCTTGGGAATGTTCTGTATTTCTGAATTTCAAATAACAATTACAGACCCAAATCTTCTATAATCACTATTCTGCATTTTTCTGGGTTCAGCCATCTTACCCACACCTGACAATGGAAATAATTGTCTAAACCACTACACCACAGAGCTGAAGGGCAGGGTCTCAGGCGTTCAAATAAGGACCAAATCCAAGCCTGGCGAGAATGCGACTGGAACAGATACTCATGGCTGGATTCCTGTGTCTGCCTTTATCCTGGAGAGTAGCCTTGCCAAGGCCAGAATGGGAGCCAGAGGCAAATGCTCAACTGTATTCCCCCTGGCTCCAGCCCTTACCAGAGTAAAACTTGATGAAGAGCTGTTGGAGGGAATCAAAGGCAATGATCTTCTGCAGGAAAAACTAGATGGTAGACAGGAATGATAGATGGTCATACATGCCCAGAGACATTTGGGAGGCCAGATGAGTTAGAGCAGACAGGAAAGCCTCTCCCTCTCATCCATTCCCTGTACTGAGCATTCTGACCTTGAAGTAGCAGAGAAGAGAATTAGATGTCTATCTTTCTCTATGAAAGTCTTTTTTTCAAAGCACATCAGATTACTATGTCAAAAAGAATTGCAACTAGATCCTCATTACTGTTATGTTATCAGAGAAGAAAGTAACCTGATTCAACAGTGGCCCATGAAATCTTGTGTACAAGTGATTCTATGCTTTGATCTTGGCCACAAGCAAGCAAACAAACTTTGTTTATTTTTCTTTGTTTGTAAAGGACCTTTTACTTATTAAAGACCACTTCATAGGTTCTAGCCTTTATTTCATTCCTCTGACTTCTCCAAAAACACTGCATTTTCTCCACCAATACCTCATCTGTTCAGGCACGCAGCTAAAATTTTCAACTGTACAAGAGGAATTTCAGATCAGTTGAGGTATATCATAGCATAGTTTATATTGTTCCATCAAAGTGGCCCATGTAATTTATAGTCCAAACCAGGAGTGAATGGGGTATTTACACTGGGAGAGTGAGTATAAAACTGGGACTATCATGGACAAACTGGAGCATGTGATCACCCTACGCATGGAATCTTCTAGCCGATTCTCTCTACTTACTTTCAGTCTCCACTTTTGTTCTCTGGATAGTGAGTTGCTTTCCTACTGGGAGATTTAATGCTATACCTTACTCATCCTGCATCCTCCTGAGGTTGCTTTGGGAGACGTCATCTTCCTTCTGTCTTCCCCTTGATGACTTTAATGATTTCTAAGGCATTGTCACATAAACAACTCTGTGCTCTGTCTGCATGTAGGGCCAGTACTATCTCAAGAAAAGCAGAAAATTAGATTATTTCCCTTTCTTCTGGGAGACTACTTGGTGTATACTAGCTATCCAACTGTTGGTTCTCTATCCTGAAGTATGCTTAGCTCCTGATAGCAGGATCAAGATAATTAACAGCATACAAAGGGGCCTTGGACTACTTTCATGGGTCAGTGTCCACAGATGTTAGAAAAGGACACCTTAATAGAGTGACAACTTCAACACATTGGTTTTGGCTCCATGATGCCAGCTGACTTCTATGTCCTCTGTGGTGAATTCTTTTACTGTTTGGTGATCTTGAAGAACCACTGTATCTCCCTTGCTTCATGCAGTTCCTTCAGCATCGTGATGTGGAAAATAAAATTGTACCACTTCAAAGTTTATTAATTTTTTGAAGTAACAATTATCTGAAGTCTATAGATGCTATTTAAACTGAAGAGATTTGCATTAAACAAGTTTTTTTTTTTTTAATTTCTTACCATTACACTTTGATTTATTTTGTTATTAAAACTTTATCAATTATCTCTAGCTCTGGACTACTATTAGTTGATTGACCCTGGATGAATCATAATCCTTCTGGGTCAGTTTTCTACACTAAAGATTAAAGGGCTGGATTTTTAGCTTTTCTTACACTGTGTTCCACAGAGTTATAGTTCTTTATTATATTAATTGCAGACGTACACAAAGTATTTATGGAAAATACCTGGTTTAGCAAAAGTAACTAGATTTCTTTAACGTAAGACTTGAGGTATATTAATAGGCAGATGTGTCTCATTTAAGTCACAGACTCAACTTTATATGATTCATTTATGCATTTCAACAATAAAGCAATCAAGAAATTAAATGAGCAAGAATGAACACACTAGCTTTGGAATAACATGTTAAACTTCCATCAAACATTCTGTGGTCTTAAACTGGCAGTATGGTTCTGGATCACTGACGCATGGTCAAGCAAGTAACCCACTGCTCACAGGGGGATTCGAGGCAATCCTTGACCAGGATTGAATTTCCCAGTTGCCAAATGATGGTGTACCCTTAAGATGTCATAAGATTAAGGTCAAAGAACTCATATGTTTCCAGTTTCTTTTTTTTAATGAAAGTATGACCAGAAAACATTGCTAATTTGTCAAGAGGCCCATGAATTTAGGACACACACACAGATAGAAAAAAAACAAAATGCCAAGTTGAAATTGAGTATGAGGTAAAAAGCAAATAATCTTTTGAGGTAAGTATGTCTCAAATGTTGCATGGGATATACTCATGCTAAAAAAAGCATTTGTCGTTTCTACAAGGAACACCTGTTATTCTGTTCCAAATTAAACTTCCTTACTCTGGAAAGAGGAGTACCCATTTTCTCCCCTCTTCTCTATACTATGACAGTTGGGATTCACTGTGGCACTGTGCTCCTAACTGTACCTTTTCTCTGACCATCTTTGATTGAGCAAGGAATGCACAAGTGATCCAATTAGCATTCTTCTCTCAGATGATCTTGAATTGGAGCTGGAACAAGAGCATGAATTCTTCTTAGTGGCAGAGCCAGGAGATGTGAATCTAGTGAGCTACTGGTAGCCATGTGACCCATCAACCATCAAGTAGAAGTTGACCATCTGCAGTGAGAAAGCAATAATGCCAACATTCTGAGAGAACCAAAATGAAAAAAAGCAAAACCAGTCCTTGTTGCTTTTAAATTTCTGAACCCAAGTCTCCCAAGGCCCAACTGCACTCATGTTTTTCCTATGGCTTGGTGCTTTAACACTTCTTATGATTTAGTGAGATTTAAAAAAAAAAAATCCTCCTTTCCTTGACCTCATTCAAGTTGTGTTTTGTTTTTTCCAATGAAGTGTCATGAATTATAAAATCTCAATGGGATATTTTTTTAGGATGCTTAAACAAAAATTAACTTTCGCAGAAGGACTAAATAAATATTAATTACTCACCACCTTTTAAGGTCTAACTATTGCATGATTGAGATGTAGTACACCCACATCACCAAACTTATGTGGCTCTAGAGCCATTATTCAGAGAGTGGGTCATCGGGCTTGCCCACTGAATATGTGTAACGCTTGGCCACATGATCTGACATATTCCAAGCAGCTCTAAAATTCTACAACTTTGTGACATTTCAACAATGTCAAACTCAGTTTGGTAGTTAAACTTTTTATAAAATATAATCAAAATTTGAAATTATGAAATCTATCCTTGAGAAAATTATGCTTCTCAATTTCTGTCTTGAAAATCAAACACAATTTCACAATAGCTATTCATGATTGTAAAACACTCACATAAAATCAGTGTTCTTAGACTTTTCCATGACATATTGTAATTTTAAATTTCTAAATGGAATGCACTACGTATTTGCTATATCTGATGCCAAACACAAAATGTCAGAGTTGGTTCTTAAAAAAAAAACTGTAATATCCCCAACAAATGATTGTCTATTAACTTAACACACATTTATTGAATAATGATAGTTTTTCAGATAATGTGCTGGTAATACTACAAAAAACAAGACAGATTCTCTGCCTTCGTGGACATGAAAATCTAGCTTCTAGCACTGTTGCCTCATAATTTTTCCTTATTGGTGTTTGTTTTTTTCTTAGGACAACATGCAATAAGTTTACCCATATATTTACTTAACAGTATGTAAGAAAATAAAGATTATCACAGGTCAACCCCAAGACTGTGGTACCTTCTGTAAGCAGGACTTGATATCCAGACATCTTTACCATGTTGCTTGTTCTCCCCTGAATGCACTCAGTGTGGCAAGAACTGGAAGCAATCCTACACAAATAGAGAGAACACATTTGAGGGAAACTCTTTCTATTGTTCTTGACACTACCTTTCTGCTATACTAAAGGGTTAATAAATATGGCAGTTGGCGATAATAGAACTCTATCCTATCTGACATAAATATTCAAAGCACCAAAGAGCAGTGCAGATAGCAGTGTGCCATAACAGAAAGAGGTCTCTGTCAGAAACCCAGAGATCTGGATGGCATCCCTCACTCCAGTATTTATTATGGCATGACCTCAATGCTCAGAGAAATATCTGATGGCATCTAGGGGTCTCTAGGGAATTAAAGGGTATGTCTGCAAAATTCCAGTCTCCTACTCCTTTGCACCTTCCACATAAAACTGGTTAAATTTTTTTTTTAATAACATATTGTTTTAGTAACTGATATGCTGTCGTATGATAGCCAGCAACAAACATAATTTTTCATTTTACTGAACTGCTTCAATAGAGCAAAGATCTGATTATGAACATTTTCTAACAAGGTCCCATATTTCTCAGTTTCATCCTTTTTTTTTTTTAAGATTTATTTATTTATTTATTTATTTATTTATTTTGGAGAGGGGAGGGCAGAGGGAGAGAATCTCAAGCAGACTCCTTGCTGAGTGTGGAGCCCATCCTGGGGCTCGATCTCACTACCCTGAGATCATGACCTGAACCGAAACCAAGAGTCGGATGCTCAGACAAATGAGCCACCTAGGTGCCCTTCAGTTTTATTCTTAATACTTAGTTTGCTGGAAGCAAAAATATAAATGAATCTAGACTGGAAATCACGTTGGCTCTTACATTGGATTAGACCACTGAGAAAACCCAAAGTATGCTTTATTTCTGAAGGAGAGTCAAAAATTCACAAGGGTCAGCAGTACATAAAATAAATTGAAATTGATATGGAGAGTTAGATTCTTGTATGATGTGAGTCCTATCTTATTATTGTTGCAGCTCTATCATTTCTTATTCCCCACAATTGGGCAAGATAAAAAATATCGGAGGACCACGTGAACCTTCATCATCGGGAAGGTTTGGATAAGCAACAAGAATGTGAACATTTATGAAAATTACTAGAGACTAAATAATCTTAATTAATTCATCATGTATAATTTTTAATTAACTTAAAAAAAATGTGTTGCTACTTTTTTACTTACCTGAAGCCTTTGAAGCCTTTTGGAAGTAGGAGTGCTAATGGAGAGGGTATTTAGAGGAGGAGAGATTCTCATTCCTAAGCTCTTGGGAGTAGACATCTCAAATGTGGAGGCAGTTTGGGCATGAACCTCCCATGCCCTTCCTGGGGAAGAGCCAACAATTGTGAGGAGTGTCCTGCTTTCCAAAGACCTTTCTTTCTATGTTTTATGTGCTTCCACTTGCATCATTTTCTCCATCATTTTCCTGCCCAATAAAGGATGGACCAGAGGTGGCAAAAGAATTGAAAGCCAATCAAATCATTCTGGGTAAATTGTTAACAGACCTGGAATAAGATGAGCCAAGAAGCATTTAGCTAAAATAAGGTTGGGGGGAAAATCTGTGGATTTCATTTAGATCATGTTTACATGACAACAAAGCATCTGGTCAATTTAGTGGAAAGTAGGCAAATTGTTTATGCAGTTGTGCAGACAAAACCACCAGTTGATCCAATGATTGCATTTTCAAATTTACAGACTCTGGCTTTCTTATACACTGCCCTGCCATAATCATGGATATTTAATAGTTGCATAGATTAAAACTTCTCTTCTTCTGTTTTTTGGTAGATTAATACTTTTTTAATGCCTGAATCTTCAGATATTTTTGTTGGTTTGTCAGGTTGTTGTATTTTGTGTGTGTGTGTGTGTGCGTGTGTGTGGTTAAGAGTATTAGAAATACTGAATGTTAACCTTATTCAGTCAGATTTTCGAACAATATTTTAAAAGAGTTTCTTCCTGGCTGCTTTTTTAGTGCATTTAAAAATATCACTGCTTAAAACAGGGATGTCCACATTATGACATCTATTATATTAAATTATTATTCATAAATTCTCAAAAATTTCAATAATATTGCTCACTAATATTTAAAATAGACAGCAGGGTTATAATGTTAGCTGATTTTGAAACCAAAAATATATTCTTGAACAGGGCAAACCTATTATCTACTATTATTCAGAAATTTTCAAAAAATCTGAGAGGTTTGCTCAATTATTAAACCAGATAACATGGTATCAATAACTGTAAAGGAAAATCAGAACCAAAGGTGTGTTCTTGACTTGGGCAATGCTACTTGTTCATATGGCAAAGAAATTTGTTCTCCTGTATCAAGAAGATGCCAAGTTTGCTTAGAGAAAGACTCATTATTGGTGCCAGTCAGCTCTTTAGGATACAGGATTTTGTCTGCTCTACAGGACTTATTTCACTGTGTCTAACAAACTTTACTCATATTTTTCAGATTTCCAAGATGTCAGTTATTACACTACAAGGCATATAGTCTTATTACTATTATTTTTGTAATAGTTTGCACATATATAATTTCTTACAGTTTGAAAGGGCATCACTATTCATTATTACATCTTATTGATTAGTGATATTATTTTTCCACCTGAATGATGAGAATTAACATTTGAGGTTATTTTCTCAAGAAGTGTTCCCTCAGTGGCTAGGTTGGGCTATACACTCCAGACTTTAAGCAAAAGTCTTGGGATCTTCCCATAAACCACAACTGAAAAGATTAATAAGAAAAACAAAGCAAGACACTGCTTTAGATCAAAATAGTATTTTCCTTCAGAATAATTTTAAACAATATTACATTTACTATCACAATTGATGCACCTACCATACAGGTAAGAGCTACTTTAACAGTTTATGTTTTAAACTGGAAAGCTACATTGAAAAGTCCTATGTCACAGAGTTTAACTATGTAGCAAGTTTGGTCCTGAGCTATTAGATAAAGTCTCTTTGGTGCATAAGGTTGTTCTGAACATCTAGATTTATTCAATCCTGTATGGTACACATGTGACCACTTGAATTTAAATTAATTAAAATTAAATAAACTGAAGCATTTAATATTAGGCATATTTCAAGTGCACAATAGCCAGCCGTATGTAAGCTAATAGCTATTGTATTGGACAGGACAGATATAAAACTTTTTCATCATCATCGAGCATTCATGGGGTGGTGATGGACTGGATAATAAGAATCTTTAAATAACTTTGTTTTAAAGGAACAAATGTCCAAACATTTATAAAAACCACTGATATTGTCATTGTTAGAACATTAGCAGTCAAGCTAACAGAAGAGTAGAGGGCAATGTTGTAAAAATATATGTTAATAATTGATATTGGTGGAGTTGGTTTTTTCATATTTAAATTAAAAATAAAAACACAGCATGCGAGGCACAGTTCAGTTTCTAAATTGTGAGTCATGTGATATCTAGCATTACCTCACTTGAAGTTATTAAAATTCATAGACAAAGAAATAGTGTTTCAGACATCAGGTTCTGTTTTGTTTTATTTTGCTTGGGGGGGTTAACAGCCAGTTAACAACAAAGGAAGGAAAGCAGACCAGTGTCCATGTCTCCATATCAAATTCAATGCTAGATGGCAATCCAAAATGTCTGCAAAAAGGAAGTGTGACCCCAAAATAGTATACTCCTCCATCATTCAAATGTAAGCCCATCCAGCAGAGCTTTGAACATGCACAAACTCGAGCTATTCTTGAAAATACAATTTACCAATAAAATCCAGGAAACTAAAAAGTAAGTCAAGTCAAAAACAAGGGAATGAAGAAGCTATGAAGATTGTAGCAAGCACTGAAACCATTTCAATGAAAACTGATATTAAACAATCTTGGAAATTATTGTTATGTAGGAGGATGCTTTCTATTTTGATGGTATAAAAGTAATAATATATTGAGAAAATTGGGAGAGAAGGACAGTAGGTGTAAGAGGCTAATTTCCTCATTTTTTTAATAGCAATGAGTCAACTGATATGGTCTAAATTGAAATAGGTATATGCCAGAAACAAAAAATTACTCCATAAATTCTTCATAATTTTAAAAATATGATGAGCAGGTACTTTTATGCTATATTTTTTTGAAAGAAGTATTTACCTTAATTTTAAGAATCTCTTCAATTTCACTTTCTCTTCTACTAAGTTCAAGTACAACCAAATTGAATATTTTACTTAAATGTAACATTTATTGTGTAGTCCTATTCTAGTAAAGCCATTTCTATCTATCCAACTGGTATTTATTATATGTGTACAGCAATAACTGAAATAATATTCAGCCAACTATGCAGTAAAATTTATGATTTTTATTTTTACTCTGTTGAATTGCTTGGAATCTTTAAAGATTTTTACAAAAAAGTTAATTTTTCAAAATAAATAATATGAAAACAACATACATGTCAAAACTTGTTATATTATCTCTCCTGATAATAATTATTATTAATTAGACTTTGAATGTCAATTTATAACCCATGATCTGTTTTGACATAGTTCACCATGCTATGTCCTCATTTCACAGCTGAGAATCTGAGGGTCCAAACATTTAAATAATGTTTGTTTCACTCTGAGAGTCACTCTCATCTTCAGGATCCTAATCCAGTGCTTTTGGGCAGGTTGGCCATGACCTTCACTTAATGAGGTTAGTAATGAAGCTCTAACACAAAATATGAAGCATATTACCATAAATGAGTCTATCAACAAGAAGATCCCACTGTTAGAAACAGACTGAAGAGTTTGACTGTAATGGAAAACAAATCAACTTTTAAGATAGATGATCTAACCAGGGAATACAGCTAAGAAACTAAGCCAGGATCTCTTCCGCAGTGATACTGAATCAAGTGAACAAACAAAATCAAATTTACTGTTTGCTTGAATTCAGCCCTTGTTTTGGCATTATTCAGGGTAACACAATTCTTGGTTTGCAGAAGATCCTGGAAAATTTTCAGTTGAACCCATGCTCATTATCTAAAATGATACTCAGAAAAATATCAGTGGGGAAACAAATAGATACCTGGATAAAAATAAGCTTTTCTTACTTCCCCCAACCAACTAGAGGCAATCACATGAGGGAGAAAAGAAGATAGCTATTGCTCAAGGTAGATTTGTATAAAGACAGGAAATTACATCTTTTAAAATGGATAAGATTTCCCGTCACATAAACATATAATAATAGCCTTCCATCATTTCGGTTAACATTTATATTACCTAAAATAAACCCTCATGGTGATGTCGTTCTATTATTGGCATGTGACAGAGTGCATGTTGAAGCAAATATAAGTTCAGAAAGCATCCTCTATCTTCATGTGATAAGAAACCTTCAGACTTTCCTAAACAGACAAACTTTGTTTTGTTGCTGTGCAACCGATATGCAATACAGTCCCTCAGACAGTAAATAGATTATGAATTTTACAATGAAAAGTCTTTCCTCCCTGTTTGAGAACAAGCCACGACTTCCTTTCATGCTGTCCTAATCCACCACAACCCTCTAAAGCTATTTCACAAATGCGAATGTTTTGGCAAGATAAATAAATGAATGCATAATACAGCAATGACACAGATGAGGTTTGCAAACTGCACGCTAAGAAGCATCAATACCATTTGATTCATTCTTGTAAGACTGTGAACCTGGGCTCCCCGAGCCTGGCGGAGAGAAGGAAGTTTACTTCACACCCACAGTTTTCCAGATAGCAGAATATACACAAGCTTAAACAACAGAGACTCTGAGGAATTCTGTTGGCAGGCCCCCATCGGTGCTACATGTCTCAGACATGACTCTGTGTAGGCGCATTAGAGGGATTTTATTTATTTATTTATTTTATTTTATTGCATTAGAGTGATTTTAGCCATAAGGGAAACATCTGTGGGGACAAGACGTGACAGCGTCGAGAACCTGTGACTCATGGGCCAGACATGGGCCACAACCGTGTTTAACGTGACCTGCACAGTGTTCGAGATGTTAAATATTCACCAACATTTAATTTCTCTCTATAAAAATGTAGATGTCTCGCTCTTTTCTTGAAAAATCGGAAAATAAGATTGAGCTTATATTTTCACAAAAATCAGTGGGGATCGGCTTTCAGTGGAAACACCGCAAACAACCCAAACATAGAACAATACGAGGATGGATTGATAAATTGTGGTATTTTTGACACCGGATTTACTACAGAGCAAAAAAATTGAGTATAACTGCAGATATACTCAACAACACAAATGGATTTCACATACACTGTGCAAAAGAAACCAAAAACAAAAGCACATACTGTATGGTTTTGTGTATACAAACATGAAACACTTAGTCTGATAAAAAGGAATAGTTATCAGCCAAAACTAATCAGTGGTGATGGAAGTTAGCATGAGTTCACTTCTGGTAGAGCGGGTACTTTTGGAGATGATGGAAATGTTCTGTATCTTGATCTGGGAGATGGTGGTGGAAGCGGTGATGTGGGTGTACATGTAAAATGCATCCACCTATCCACTTAGGTTTCAACACTTGCTATATCTCACTATAAGTACTTTATACCTCAAGAAGAAAGGAAATTCAACAAAAAGAATCAATTGGCTAAGGAGAAGTTGCCCTTCGTAGGTGGGGCATGGTCCATACTCAACAGCTGGCTCATTACATGATTGGCCCGGCAAATCTGATTCGATGCTTCTTCCTTTAGACTAGATGGGTGGTTCTCAAAGTACGATGCCCAGATGAGCAGTATCAGCCTCACTCGGAAGCAGGTTAGAAATGCAGATTGCCAGCTCCCTCCCCAGACCTGCTGCATCAGAATCTGTGGGCATGAGGCTTAGCACTCTGTTTTAACTGGTTCTCTGGGTGATAGTTTGAGAAGCACCATTCTAGAGCAATATATACATTCAATAACATCCCAGAAAAGTAGAGTTGGCCTATATTAAACTATCCATGCCCTTTTACCCCTTCCCCAACATATTGCAGAAAACTCAGCAACGGAAAGGTCAATTGGCTCCCTCAGAAAACTTCTATCAAGTTCAAGTAACAAATCTTCAGAAAGAGATGTGCAACCAATGTGCCCCATTTCTGTCTTAGCCATCAGATAGCTTTAGTTTTAGGATTATTACAACTGGATTGGAGTCACACTCAAAGAAAAATGAAAACAACTTTATATCTTTCTGATGATGGAAATAATATATATCACAGAAGCTTCAGTGATATTACAATTCTGAAGAAAAACTGAAAAGCTACATTCAAGTAGGTAGCATGGCTCTGGGGGTCATAAAAGTGTTCAGAAACTCACAAATTAGGAGCACTAATCCCATCTCACATAACTTGCATAAGACTTAAAACACCATGTGTGGATGTCCACTTGCTGGGAAAGTTATCAAATTTTCTTTTTCACCACCAACCACATACTATGATGTAGTCAAAGTAGACATTTTTGCCAACAGAAAAGACATTCCTGAGTCAGTTGGGGGAATCAAAGAGGTGCTTATTATATACCTATTAATTGATTAACATTAATTGCAAGTGCATTAAACCGTTACATGATATGACAGTAATATTCCTTCTTCACATTTGGAGAAAACTTTGAAGGATAACTATTCCTTTTTATCAGATTAAGTGATTCTTTGTTAACAGGCTAAATTAATAATTTTAGAAAGAAAGCACTATGTTTGTGTACATCATAGCATTTAGGAAAGGCCTAGCATTTAAGGAAAAGGAAAGAGGGAGGGAGGGAGAGAGAGATCTGAGAATAATAAAACATTGTAAAAAAACAATAAAACATAACCTAACAATCATATTTTAAGGTAGTGATTCTCTCAATTGTTTCATTTAATATTTCACAGTGGTTGAACAACCAGGGAGATGGTGATACGTAAATTTCAAAATTATGTTGGCTGCCAAGTTCACCTCCAATCTGCCAAATGCCCAGTTTGGGGAATAAATTTAAAAGTCATGTGACCAGGGCTTCACACGCACACTACCAATATGGTTGCACAGGATTCTACACTCAGAAGGGAGCCTCAAACTTGCGTTTCATGCTCTGTGGTTGTTGGATTGAAATTCTCAATAATTTTATCTTTGAGTTTGTGTTTTATGAGTCAAAGCCAAGGGACAATGAAACATGTGCTAGGGTCGTGGAGCCTAGAATCACACAATGTCTCGTCTCCTGCCATCTGCCCGCCTCCCCTGAATGAGTCCTTGGCTTGGCTCACCCATCAACCCATGATGGGCGCCGCTATCCACTCCTGGCGGGGTCCTGGGCACAGGCGCAGAAGAATCAGGGTGTATCACAGGGTGGTGGTGAAGCACTCGTCTTGCTCTGTGAGTATCCTCATGCTCAAGGAAACATGACATTACATAGCAAATAAAAGATACCACGACAGGTTAAGAGAAAAACTGTGGAAGGAAGGAAAAGCCTTTTTCCTGCTTTTTGAACAAGTGGCCCACATTTTCATTTGGCACGATCCTCACGAATCATGTAGCTGGCTCTGCATATGACCATGAGTGGAAAAAAGCAATAGAATAAAGAAGAGCTAGAAGGTATAAGAGAATTAATAGGCAACATGGCAGTGACTAGGGTTCAGAGATTAAAATGGTTGAATTTCATGTTGTTACAAATGGACCAGATATATTCTTTTCAAAAATGCTTTATTTGTTTCTGATTAAGAAGAAATATATGTATCATAAAATATGCAGATAGATGCAGACACTAAAGATGGGAACAGAAACCTACATTCAAAGAAGTAGCCTAAGTCAGGGTGTTAAAAAGTATCTAGAAAGTCACCAGTTACCACCAACTCGTCCCAATTCTATCAAGAGCTGACTCCTCAGCCTTGGGAATCTAAATCTCCTGTTTCTCTAGTCATGTCCAACCTTTTGAACCCTAGCTTACAATTTAGGAACACTGCTTTAAGGATATCTAAACACAATGCAGGTTAATAAACAGTGAGATCATTATCTTTTTACCTCAGGGGTAGCTACCTTCCATTTTACCAAAGGCTATCTTTTGTTTTTCAGCACTTTAGCCTGCCAGGGGATGACGTTGTCTAAACACATTTTCAATGTTTTCTTTTTAACAGTTAATATATTTCCAGGATGCAAGTCCATTTCTTTCTAAAAGGTTCCTAGGACACCCATTGAAAAGTCAAAAGCAATGAGCTCAAAGGGATTGCTATTTTGTTGGAGAAGAACGACACCCTTTGTGTTGAAGTGGGGTATTGCAGACTGTGGTCACTCTCTGCACAGTGTCTCTTTGTCAAGCAATACATGCCGAAAAAAAAAAAATAATACAGATGGGAAAATATTGTGCACTGTCAGATCTTGGAAACGGCCGAAGCGTTTTTCCTCACCAATGTCTTGTCGATGACTTTCACATTCTGGCACCCTGAAAAAATAATGCATACATTTAATACGAAATGAATGCAATAATAATCAGGCAGGTAATCGTTTTCCCAAGGAATGTAAAACTTGACAAATGTAAGGTTTATGATTCAAGGTAAGCTTGCCAAATCTTATGTGGCATGAGACCACTTTTATTACCTAAACAGTCCTTAACACAAAATGACTGGCACATATTTTTATTAACACAAAGAGTATATTCTTTCTGCCACATTTAATAGAGAGTCAGTGGCTGAAAGGTCTCTTTTAGGATATGTCTGTAGCAAATTAAAATGCATAGTGAGGATTCACAGAATGGCATTCTTCTCTCCCTGAGGCTGTGTCCACACAGGCTCAGCGCGGTAGCAGTAGACAATCGATCTCGGGAATTCTATCTACAAGGACCGTCTGGGTGATACGGATTACAGAAAAGGAAACCCTCATTACCTTCAGAAGTGGGTAATTGACTCAGAGGCATTCTTTGCATCCAGAGGTCCATTCTGAGTCAAATTCAAAGCAGTCACTAGTAATAATGGCGCTTATATTTTACTCATTTCTCTGACAAATACTATTTGTATGCTGGGTGCTGCTCTAAACACTGGAAATACTGCATTGAAGACAACAAAGATCCCTGCCTCATGCTTCTTATATCTCCAGAGGAAAAGAGAACATGTAATGCAAGTAATTTAAGAAGTAAATCATATGATGGATGATGTATAGGTAATGGGTGCCATGGGAGAAGAATGAGGTAGTCACCAGGAGAGAAAGCCGGCAGCTGAGGGGCGCCTGGATGGCTCAGTTGGTTAAGCATCTGCCTTCAGCTTGGGTCATGATCTCAGGGTCCTGGGATCAAGCCCCACGTCGGGCTCCCTGCTCAGCAGGGAGTCTGCTTCTGCCTCTCCTCCCTGCTTGTGTTCTCTCTCTCACTCTCTCTCTCAGATAAATAAATAAAATCTTAAAAAAAAAAAAAGGAAGAAAAGAAAACTGGCAGCTGAGTGGATGGGTGGAGGATGGATTGTCATTTTTTAAATAGGGTGGTCAGGATGGCACCCTTTGAGAAAATACGATTTCAGTGAAAACTTGGAGAATGTTGGCCATGTAGAACAGTCTGGGAGGGGGAGGGGAGCAAGGTGGACAGACAGACCAGCAATTCCCAAGGGGAGAGAGGCTCTGATTAGGAAGAAACACAGAGAAACTATTGCAGTAGCGAGTGAGGTCAGGTTCTGATCACATTTTGCAGATAGAGCTCCTGAAAATGTGAATAGAGCACCTGTCAATGTGTGAGGGAAACGAGGAGTCAAAAGTGACTCAAGATTTTTGAAACAACGATACTATCAAGAACTGAGACTGGAGGGTCTGCAGATGGAGCAGGTTCAATAGGAAAAGTTAGCAGTTTCATTTGAACACCCCGGTGGAGGTGTTGACTAGCCAGCTAGAATTTTTGCTCATGTGTTATGAGATGAGGAGGAGTAGAGGATAGCGTTCGCCCTTCAGGTACTCACACTCGCCCAAACAGCCCTGATGAGATTGTCAAAGACAGAGGCAAAGTGACTGTTCCAGGCTGTGGACTCCCTTTGTCTAGAGAGTGCTCTGTCCCAGAGGTGTAAACACGGAGCCAACTTCAAATTTCATTACAGCCCAAATGACTCCATCTTCTTCCCCCTCAAGTTTACTGCTCTCCACCAAGGATCCCACAAGAAGAAAGGAAAGTTGGGAAGGAGAATGGCAAGTCTTACCACTCAGAGCCAAGGCCAATCGGAATTCTTCCTTTAGTATCTCGAGGACATCTTGAACACCTTTCTCTCCCTAAGCAAGTAAAAGATACAGATCTTTGGAGTAAGTCAGTCTGACTTGATTCATGCGTTTATCTCACTGTTGTTCTGGTTTTTTTATTTCGTTGTCTTCCAATTACCTGGGAAGCCAAGCCCCAGATGATCGGTCTCCCCACAAACACAGCCTTGGCTCCCAAGGCTAGAGCTTTCAGAACATCAGTGCCTTTCCGAACACCGCCATCCAGGAAGACTTCTACCTTCCCTTCCACAGCTTCCACGATTTCCGGCAGAGCATCAATCTGCAGGGAGGAGAGGTCAGTCATGTGAGGCTATGCATGTTGAAGTGTTACCCAGCTCAGCCCCCATGGCCACTGACCATCTGACGAGGGTTTAGCGTGAAAGAAGTTAAGCGGGTTTGGAATCAACAGTACAATTATTCCATCCTGGAAGAAAAAGGATGCAAATGTCAGCACCTAAAACACCTACTAAATTTGGAGTTGAGTGGCTTATTTTTATTTCGAAGTTCAAGACTTTTTTTTCCATTCCTGATTTCAAATTCAAAGATCGTGATTTAAAAAAATATATAAACAAATTTTAATACACATAATGACCTTTTATAGCTATGCTTTATAAAATGCATAGAAGTATCTTGCTCATATAAATTATTCTGTATGTTATTTACCCATTGAAAATCAATTGTTAAAATTAATACTCAATTGATGGTGGAAGCAGTGGTGTATAAAAATGCAAGCAGGGCTAGCAATGAAAATCCTACTCTGATTTACCCCACCAACATCTTTTGCGTCCAACCATATATTAGAGAACTCTTTTTTTTTTTTAAAGATTTTATTTATTTATTTAAGACAGAGAGAATGAGAGACAGAGAGCATGAGAGGGAGGAGGGTCAGAGGGAGAAGCAGACTCCCTGCCGAGCAGGGAGCCCGATGCGGGACTCGATCCAGGGACTCCAGGATCATGACCTGAGCCGAAGGCAGTCGCCCAACCAACTGAGCCACCCAGGCGCCCTAGAGAACTCTTAATGAAAATATCTTTCTTGCTTTAAAAGGACTATGACCACAGGCACCTTGAAGGTCCTTGTCTTGATTGACAATTGATGATGGATTTGTATCCGCACCAGAGAATACAAGAGACTCATGGAGGTTGAACTGGTGGACTGCAATATGGTTCCTGATGCTTCACACCACTCTGAAACCACTCTTTTTTCCAAGGCACCTTTGCAGTGTTTCCTGCTAAAGGAAACAGAGTGCACTGGCCTGCTCCTTGACATTGGCCTTGGCCTTGCAACTTACTTGGGCCAATAACATGTGAGCAGAGGTGGCAGAGTGCCATTTCTGGGCATAGACCTTAAACGACCTCATGCATGTCAACTTTCTCTGGCATTTGTGCCACTTGCCATGGGAAGAGCACCCACTGGGCACTGCTTTCCGTTTAGCTGGGGCCCCACGATAAACACTCAGGAATTCAGGAAGCAGCGCTAGCCCAGCTAAGCCCAGCTGGACTCGAAACTCAGAGCACAGCCACCTAACCAGTACCAAATCCAGATCCCAGCAGACTGCCCCCCCATTCCACCCCCCACCAGTTGACACAAAGTTTCATGGGAATAAATGACTGTTGATTTAAACCACTGAGTTTGGAATCTGCTATTTTATAGCATCATGGGGCAATAGCTAATAGAGTTGGCAAATAGCCAATACAGTTAACAGCTAATAGCTGATAGAGTTGTATATTTTGTGTAAATCTTTGCACTTGAGAATGGAAACAATTCACAATATGACCTGAAGGTCAAAAGCTGTAGAAATTACCCACATTCATTCCCAAATATTTGAGTATAAAATTAAGCCCAATCCCCATTTAAAATGCACGCTGAAGAAGCGACCATGCATTTGAGTGCAGTTTTTCTAGACATAATTAGTGCTGAAACCACTCAAAGGCTTTCCAACTTCTCCCCCAAAATTGTAGAGGCTCAACTTAAAGAGAGTTTTATGTAAAAGGCTGAAGACCAAACCCAGCTACAGATTTGGAGGAAGTGAAGGCAACTTTTGGCGCACAGCCCCTAAGTGTTTGGCAGGTAATGTGATTTTCCCCTTTTCCTTTTGGCTTTTCTGCCTTGCCAAACATGCTTTGGATCCATTTACATATGTCCCTTTACCTATACATAGTCCTCCTTTTACAGTCGGGCAAGTTACATCAACATATAAATGCTACAATTTCCAAGAGATGATGCAAGCCATAATTAAGCATATATCCCCATTTGAAACCAAAACCAAAGAAAAATATTAGCTAGCTTGGGTTCAATACACATTTTCAAAGTCACGCAAACCAAGTCTGTTTACGTTATTTCCAATGCCCAACCCGGCCTAAAAGGAAACTAATAAGGATACTTAAAATGTGAATTCTGGGCTATAAAATGGAACCCCAACTGGCGTTTTGGGTGTCTGTGGACAAGGATGTTCTATCCATTGCTGAGCATTTCTATCCTCCCCCTTTTTCTTTCTGTAACTGCAGTTTCACTGGGTGTATATTTCAGAGAATAATTCTGATCAGAGGAGATTAAATAAATAAATACAGTAGATAAATCCACTATTTTACAACTGTTACATTTCCTCTTTCCAGCTTGCTACACATCTGAAAGCCCATTCATTTTGGTTTTTCTTTCCTTTGTGATTCTTTAGACAACTAATTGTGGGCTCACCTCCCATGGGGTTAATCTACAGGAAAATACACTGAGATCCCGATATACTGGCTAACTCATCCATCCATTCACTGACTTAGCAGCCTGCATAGTCAAGGCACTGTGCAAGATGGTCTAAGGGAGCCAACAAGAATCCCACAAGGTTGTGACTCACAAGGAGACTTCTCCATTCCTGCTCAAGTCACACTCTTCCAGGATGTTTCCTGTCCCACAAAACTACTCACAGGGAGTGCCCACCTTTCTATCTTCCCATAACATCCATTGGTATACCCCTATTTGCTCATGTTTTGGGCATGGAACCCTTTATTTATTTATTTATTTTTATAATTTTTTTAAAATGTTTTATTTATTTATTCATGAAAGTCAGAGAGAGAGGGCGCCTGGGTGGCTCAGTTGGTTGGGTGACTGCCTTCGGCTCAGGTCATGATCCTGGAGTCCCAGGATCAAGTCCCGCATCAGGCTCCCTGCTCGGCAGGGAGTCTGCTTCTCCCTCTGACCCTCCTCCCTCTCATGCTCTCTATCTCTCATTCTCTCTGTCTCAAATAAATAAATAAAATCTTTAACAAAAAAAAAAGACAGAGAGAGAGAGAGAGAGGCAGAGGCAGAGGGAGAAGCAGGCTCCCCGCCTGGCAGGGAGCTCGATGTGGGACTTGATCCCAGAACCCTGGGATCATGACCTGAGCCGAAGGCAGACGCTTAACCATCTGAGCCACCCAGGCGCCCAGGCATGGAACCCTTTAAAGGTCTCAAACCAAAGCAGGGCACCTGGGTGGCTCAGTTGGTTAAGTGTCTGACTTTTGATTTCGACTCAGGCCCTGATCTCAGGGTCCTGAGATTGTGCCCTGTGTCTGCTTAACATTCTCTCTCTCCCTCTTCCTCTGCCCCCTCCCAACCAACTCTCTCTCTCAAAAAAAGAAAAAAAAAAAGTTTTCAAATCAAAGCAATTGAACATAAAGCAGATAAAGCCAGAGATGCTTTAGTTAAAAGCAAATAGAGTCAGAGTCCAGGTTACTCTCCAGAAATCGTCCCTTGACTCTCTACCCCACTCCACCCACCATACTTTACCAGGCAGCCCTGGATGAGGTTTCTACTAAGCACACTTAGAAAATCACTGGTTTCTATAGGCTTGACTGATTGTTCACAATTGCAAGAACGGCTGAAGTTACTTCTCTCCCTATCTTCATTTCTTTGCAACATGATATTTCTGCTCCTCCCAGAGAGAAGAGAAATGAGGCTAGAAGAGTCTGTTTCTCCATCATTTGCATCTAAACTACCACTGGGACCTGCTTTCACCAATAGAATGTAGAGAGAACAGAACAGAGAGAAGCTACAGTGTGCATTTTTTTTTTTTAAGATTTATTTGACACACAGAGAGAGACAGCCAGAGAGGGAACACAAGCAGGGGGAGTGGGAGAGGGAGAAGCAGGCTTCCCGCTGAGCAGGGAGCCCGATGTGGGGCTCGATCCCAGGATCCCGGGATCATGACCCGAGCCAAAGGCAGACACCCAATGACCGAGCCACCCAGGCACCCCTGTGCATTTTCTAAGCTTCAATCTCAAGAGGTCTTGCACGTTTGCACTTACCCTGTAGGAGACCTGCCACCTCATGAGAACCAGCCTACCTAACATTCTAGATGTGTGACCACGCAGAACTGTCTGTGCTGAAGTCACCCCACACCAGCCTGTCTTATTCACCCCAGCAGCTGACCACATGCATATGAGTGAGCCCAGCCAAGACCAGAAAAACTTTCAAGCGGATCTCAGCCCAAATTGCAACTCACAAAATTGTGACATGAATAAACAGCTATTGAATTTTGGCCTGTAAATTTCAGAGTGGTTTGTTACCCAGCAAAAGCTAACTGATACATCAAGTGTTTCTCAAAGGTATAATTGCATGGATTCCTTTCAAAAGGAAAAATAGGGGCACCTGGGTGGCTTAGTGGGTTGGGTGTCCGACTCCTGATTTTGGTGCAGGTCATGATCTCGGGGTCGTGAGATCAAGCCCCACATTGGGCTCCACACTGGGCATGGAGCTTGTTCAAGATTCTTTCCCTTTCCCTTGCCTTCTGCCTCCTGCCTACCCCCAGTTACTCTTGCTCTCTCTCTCTAAATAAAATAATAAATAAAAAATAATAAAAATAAAGGAAAAATAAAATCTCTTAAGATCTCATAGAACATGCCCAAGGGCTCAATTTTGGAAACTATTGACTGAACAACTCAAATATTAATTTATGAAAATTTTTATAGTTGAACACGTTCATTAAAAAGAATGTCATATTTTTAAGTTTAAGGTAGTTCGGGTCCAGTTAGCATCAAAAGAAAAATGAAAAACATTAAAAAAAATACTTTTAGGGTTCAAAGACTCTAGAGACTCTGTCCTTAGACCCCAGTTTGAGGCGTTCCAGAACTATGGATTTTGAAAATCGATTTGATGTTGTCACTTTGTTCTCTAATTACTTCAAGAGCAATATTTTTTTTTTTTCTCCAAGTAAGCTCTACACCCAAAGTGGGACTTGAATTCATAACCTCAACTCAAGAATCTCACCCTCTACTGACTGAGCCAGGCAGGCGACCCTTTTTAAGAGCAATCTTGGCCACAATATGACCTTGAGTGTAAGGACATTGACGTGAGCTTAATTTGTAACTGTTTGCTCCTCATCTCAAAACCTACGCACTGAGGGAAAAACATCTTCACTGTAAACTGAATCTAATCTCACATTTCTCTCACCATCGAGGGCCTCAAATATGCTCTAAAGCTTGAGGCAAAACCCAAGCAAGCATCTCCTCTCTTCACACAGCATGCAAAGGGGGTGTCATTGTTTTTTTTAAAACAGTCTCCGAGACCACAGCTCAAAAAGCCCTTTTAGATAAGTTTCCATATCCCCTCAGCCAGAGGGAAATAAACCACACCATTTAGATATTTTCCCCTTAAAATCTAGTTAGATTTGATTTCAGTAGATTTAGATTTTATTTTTAGAAAACAAACTTAATTTGGCCTGCACACTAAGTCTATGTCTTCATGCACAAGAGGTGTAAATCTGCAAAAGAGCCTCGAGCTGTGACCAACCTCTCCTCTCTGCCCAGAGGAGGTCTTCATTCTCCACCTCTCTTTACCTGCAGGCAACATTTAGTATCACCGAAGAAGACGGGTCTCTGTAAGTAAAGCTGAATTGGGAAGGACTGAAAACTCCCAGTTTTGTGATTTAATTCTTGACTCTATGATCCTACAGTGTGCAAAGGTGAGGTTCATTCCTACCATTAGTGCTTTAGGAAAAACTGTGAGTACAAATATGGACAACATCCCAATATTCCCCTGTAGTCGTTTAGTCTGTCCTAAGACCCACACAACTGGTCTATGGATTTATCTAAATCAACCTGCTGGTTCAATGAAAGAGTAGTCCACTACTAATTGACAAAACTATTTGTCCTACTGTACTTCCAGTTGTTTGAATAAATTCATTGGTCATCCCAGTTAAAGCCATCCATATAATAACTATGACTGAATGACTCTGATAACATCTGATAACCCTCTTGGGGCTAATTGCTCTCCTCCACAGTTTTAACTCAGTCCCACAGCTCTTCAAGCCAGTTTGGTTTACTTTTATATCTAGACTCTGGATTCTGATTTGTCTGAACTGATTTGTACAGTGTGTACATTGTCTAAAAAACCATAGATGCACATTGGAATCTCATGGATAGCTTTAAAAAATAATGGTGCCTCTGCCCCCTGCCCCCAGATATTCCGATGAATTGATCTATTGTGCATCCTGTGCATCAGGATTCGTTAAAGTTCCCCAGATGATACTATTCCTTTCCCCCACCCACCAATCCTCTCTCTGCAGCTTCTCAACTCCCACATCCACAAGAAATTTCAGTCTTCCTCTCTGCCTGACTTCTTGTACCAATGATCTCAAACTCCACCCAAGCCTCTTATAATTACAATTGTCTGTTAACTCCTCTTCTTTGGACTCTCATGATGTAATCATCTCTTTCATACTCTAATTTACATTATACCTTTCAGAGTACCTATGAATACAAGAATAATCCCTGCCCACAAAGGATTTATTATTTTAATAGTGACTTTTATAAGCTTACAAATAAATGTATTGGATGAATTAATGATCTAATCTAGGTAGATATATGCCACTAAATTTAAAATCCAAGATCTCATCTATTTGCACACATTTTGCCTTGAATGTTCTCACACACAAAATACACAGAAGAGAGCCAGACACAGATAGTCAAAACTGTGATGGAAATGAGAACTCCAAAGGGAAATCTCAGCATTGGCTGAAACTCACAGTGGCTGGCACCCCATCAAGTTGTCGAGCCCCGTGATTCGACACCAAGATCCCATTCAAGCCATGTTTAACTGCCTCCCGGGCATCATCACCTGAAAAGAGCAAGACAGCCATTGCATGAAAAAAGGCAACTTAACAGAAGGCTTGGATTTAGAAGGTGAAAGGTCCCAGTCAAAAGGAGCCTGACCTCACACATCTATATCTTGCTCAGAACCTTTAGCATAGAAATACACCAACGGTTAGATCTAGAATAGTAGTGACAGTTTCCTTGGCAAAAATGTTAGCACCTCTAACAATTGAATCATGACATAAAATTTTCAATAGACAGCAAATTGACATGCAGTTAAAATTTATTTATTCTCACGTGGAAGTACTCCTGCTAAGTATTTTTATTATTATTAATAAGGTCATACATTTAGCAGAATTATTCCTCTGCAATTTGGATAGCATAAAAAAATACATAAGTGGCAAGCACATGAAGTATAACATAGAGGGAACAAGACTATTCCAAAAACATTCTTTAATACAAAGTTATATCTTCAGTTATTATCTTAAGTTATATTGTTCTATAGTTAAATGTATTTTGCCCATTGAAGTATATAAAAATAAACAAAAATTAAAATTATATGCTATGTCTCTAATCATGCTTCAAAATATATCAAACTTCTGAAAATATAGTTTTAAAATAGATTAGGGGCGCCTGGGTGGCTCAGTTGATTAAGCGTCTGCCTTTGGCTTGGGTCAGGATCTCAGGGTCCTGGGATTGAACCCCACATCCGGCTCCTTGCTCATCGGAGAGTCTGCTTCTCTCTCTGTGTTCTCTCTCTCTCTCATTCTCTCAAATAAATAAAATCTTAAAATAAATAAATAAATAAATAAGATTAACATTCTCTCAGATCAATTTCTCACTCATTTTTTGTATTTTCTATTTTAAACTCTTATTTTCAGCATGCTCCCAATAACAAACCATTCGCTAACAGAATCAGGAAATAACACTGGTTCTCTAATAACACTCAAAAATACTTGGTCAGTGTTGTGGTGAAAATCAGATTTAGGAGATGTAACCAGCTGGATATAGGACATTGTATATATTCATAAATTCAGCAGTGGAAATTAAGGGCATATCTAAGAATAATAAAAAAGACTCATAAAAGAATCTGTAATTCTGAGTATTTTAAAATTTTATTCTAAAACACCATTTTTCCAAGCTGTGTTTTATTAAATGCTAGTTTTTTAAATATCCCCATTTAAAAAAAAAAATGATGCTAGTATTATTTTTCTTCTAAAATTATATGTAGTTGGGGTGCCTGGGTGGCTCAGTTGGTTAAGCGTCTGCCTTCGACTCAGGTCATGATCCCAGGATCCTGGGATGGAGCCCCACATCGGGCTCCCTGCTCAGTGGGGAGTCTGCTTCTCCCTCTGCCCCTCCCCTCCACTTGTGCTCTCTCTCTGGCTCTCTCTCTCGCTCAAATAAATAAAATCTTTTAAAAAAATAAAAAATAAAAAAATAAAATTATAGGTAGATGAAAATGTTAAACTCATGTTTTATGGACTGAATGTCTGTGACCCCCCAAAGTTCATATGTTGAACCCCTAACCTCCAATGTGATAATATATGGAGATGGTGCCTTTGGAAAGTCAGTAGGGTTTGATGAGGTCATGAGAGTGGGACTTTCATGAGGGTATTGGTGCCCTTATAAGAAAACATCGGGGAGCTTGCTGGCCCCCTCCCCCAAGCCCCGCTCACACAAAGAACAGGTCAGGTAAGCGCACAGGGAAAAGGCAGCCTCCACAACCAAAGGGAAGAGCTCACACCAGAAACTGACCAGGCTGGAACCCTAATCTCAGACTTCCAGTCTCCAAAACTATAAGAAAAGAAATGTCTGCTGTGTAAGCCACATAGTCTATGGCATTTTGTTATGGCAGCTAGTGCTGACCTAGACATCATGTAATTGTGTTGTTGTTCTTGTTAGGGTTCACCTTTAAGGAATGCTCTGATGAGCCACAAGATACAATGAAATAGTATGAAAGGTGTTCTGCTACATGAATTGCTAGGGTTTCCCAACTAATTATTTTGTATGTTATCTGTTCACCTCTAAGCCTGCGCTGTGTTATGCATTTTGTTATATACTCAATATGTGATTGATAATCTATATTTATTTCATATTAAATATACAATCTAATGTTTCTATGACACTGTTTTGGCTATCTGTTTTAATTCAAGCATGCATTGCAGATTGTGAGGTGTCATTGGAAACTTCTGAGTCACCCAGAGGGAAAAGGCCCTAGCACCAAGGTTGATAGAAGATTTTTTTTCCCGACCCTATTGATTAATTCATATTTTAAATTTTAATATTGCTTCATATTTGGACCATACATGTTTTATTTCACAGCTTTATTTTCCTGGATTTCTAATCACATTTTCCCCTTTTTTCTCCAATTATCATGAGCCTTAAGACAATCCTCAAATTCTAGAGGGCCTGGGTGGTGCAGTTGTTTGAGCAACTGACTCTTGGTTTCAGTGTGGGTTGTGATCTCGAGGTGTGAGATTGAGCCCTGAGTCAGGCTCCACACTCAGTGAGGAGTTTGAGACTTTTCCTCCCTTGCTCTGCCCCTCACTCCTGCACTCAAGAGCACACACTCTCTCTCTCAAATAAATAATTTTTTTTTTAAAGAGTATCCTCAAGTTCTTCAAACTTTCCAATTATCCTATCTAACCTATTTAAATCATCTTATTTTCCCTCTGGAGACATCCCCCCTTAGCCTTTTATCTTCTTGCTCTATCCTGCTCTGATTACTCTCAAGTTTGACTGCTGACCTTCATCCTAAGGATTGCTACTACTCTCTGAGGGTTGAATCTCTTGAAGTCTAATTTATGACTTCATTTGGTTTAGGTTTTCTTTTGTGTGTAGTACATTCATTCCTTTGTAAGCTCCTAAAAAGGATCATGTGAGGTAAACTTACAGAGCACCTAAATAATTTCTTTTGTCTTTGGTGATTAGATTAGGTATAATATTCTAGGTTGAGAATCCTTTTCCTTAAAACCTCAAAGACATTGCTCCACTATCTCCTAGTGCCCCTTGTTGCTGACAAGAAGACTGATGCCAATATGATTCCCATTCTTTGTAAGTAACCTGTTTTATGTTTGTTTCCCTCTTAATACCCATTCCCTCCCCAAAATTTCATAAAGGATGTAATAAATTACGATTTGTTTCCTCCATCTAATGACTTATGTCTCCAGCTTTCAAACACTGTCTAACAATTTCTTCCCCGCCTCTTTCCTTTACTTATTTATTTATTTTTTGAGGGATGTACATTTTTTGGAAACCTTAAATACCCTTCAGACAGACAATGTCTTCAAACAAGACTCTCATATGGCCTACAGAGCAAACCGAGATTTTTGGATTAGGGGCAAGGAGAAGCACAGCACGGAAGAGGACCAGTGCTTAGTTTGCCAAAAAGACCTCCTTATGAATGCTCTTCAGCCAGCTTATCAGCTTTTGCCACAGCTTCTTCAATGGGTCCCACCATATAGAAGGCCTGTTCTGGGAGACGGTCATATTCACCTGCCAAAATCTGCTGGAATCCTTTGACGGTCTCCTTCAGAGGTACCAGCTTCCCCATATGACCTGTGAAAACCTCAGCTACCTGGAATGGCTGAGACAAGAAACACTGTATTTTCTGTGCACGGGACACAGTCAACTTGTCTTCCTCAGAAAGTTCATCAATACCCAGGATGGCAATGATGTCCTGGAGAGATTTGTAGTCCTGTAGGATCTTTTGCACCCCACGAGCAACATCATAATGCTCATTTCCAACAATGTTGGGATCCTGATACAAGAGGTGGAATCCAGAGGATCCACAGCTAGATAGATGCCCAACTCAGCAATAATGAGGGACAGCACAGTGGTAGCATCCAAATGGGCAGAGGTAGTGGCAGGGGCAGGGTCAGTCAAGTCATCAGCAGGCACACAGATAGCCTGTACAGAGGTAATAGATCCCTTCTTGGTGGTGGTGATTCTTTCCTGCATGGTACCCATATCAATGGCCAGGGTAGGCTGATAGCCCACAGCAGAAGGGATTCTGCCCAATAAAGCAGACACCTCAGAGCCAGCTTGGGTGACGTGGAAGATGTTATCAATAAAGAGCAATACATCTTGACCCTCTTGGTCTCTGAAGTATTCAGCAACAGTCAGTCAAGTCAGAGCCACCCGGGCGTGAGCACCAGGTGGTTCATTCATTTGACTCTACACTAGCGCTACCTTGGAGGTAGCATCTTTTAAGTTGATAACACCAGACTCAATCATTTCATGGTATAAGTCATTGCCTTCACGGGTCCTCTCACCAACACCAGCAAACACAGAGTAACCACCATGGGCTTTGGGGACACTGTTGATCAACTCCATGATCAGTACCATCTTGCCAACTCCAGCATCACCAAAGAGCCCAATTTTGCCACCCTTGGCATAGGGAGCCAGCAGATCCATGACTTTGATACCAGTAACCAGAATTTCCTGCTCAACACTCATCTCCATGAACTCAGGGGCCTCAGCATGAATAGGTGCAAATTGTTTGGTTTTGATGGGATCTCTCTCATCAATAGGTTCTCCAGTGACGTTCATGATTCTGCCCAAGGTCTCAGGACCAACAGGAATTTTGATTGGTGCACCAGAATCCAGGACTTTCTGGCCTTTAACCAAGCCTTCTGTACCATCCATGGCAATAGTCCTTACTGTGCTCTCTGGGCCACCTCCAAAACCAGCCTGGTCTCCCTGCCTTGCACTTCCAGGGCATTTAGGATGGGTGGTAGTCCCTCATCAAACTGGACATCCACCACTGCACCAATGACCACCACGATACACCTGGTGGCAGCGCCTGCTTTTGGAAAGGAGATGTTTAGGTGGCATAGTGTCTGGCAAGTTGGAGCGCTGCAGGGGTGGCCCGCAGTAAGACCTGGGCTTGGGGTAGTGGCGCTGAAGGGCCGAGTCCCCTCAAGGCCCCAGAGGCCAAAGTAGCGGCCACATGACCCACAAGACCCAACATGGTGGAGCCCGGGTGGAGACTCTTTCCTTTATTTTTCTATCTGAAGCCCCCATCATTAGATATTAGACATTTTAAAGGGTCTTTAAGACTCTGTTTCATTTAATCATGTCTTCTATTTGTCTTGTTGTTCTTGTATATTTGGGGAAATATCACTGACTCTCTTGTTAAATCAAGAGATTCAATTCTTGAAATCCAGATATTCCAGAAATCATGTTTTTAATCTTTGAGAACTGTTTTATTTTAATACTCTGATTTTCTTTTCATGGAAGACTCTTTTTTTTTTTTCTCTTTGTTTCTTGTTTATTTCTTCTTCTTTTTTTTTTTTCTTATGTTAATCCCATACATTACATCATTAGTTTTAGATGATGGAAGACTCTTCTTATTTAGGTATACTTTCAACTTCTCTGAATCTATCATTTGGAATTTTTAAAGTTCTTTTTTGTTTTGTTTTGTTTTATCTCTTTCCTCTGGGATCAGCTTTTCTGTAGATTTATCTTGGTCTTTTATGTTTTGGTGTTTTGGATATGCCTTATGATGCTACATTTTCCATTTATATTTAAGGAAGAAAGATTTGGGTCACTGCTTTGGCTCTCTGGACTGTTTTGTAAATCACTTTCATTTCTTCCAAGTCTTTGCTTGGAGTAGAAACTCTTGGAGCTCCATGTGAGACAAAACAAGGAATGTTAACTAGGGGGCTACTGGGCTGGGAGATCCTCACATGTCCGAATTGAGAACAGCATCATGTCATATCTTAAATGTTATCCACCCCCAGGTTATCCCAGCCATCCATCCATTTCTTTAGAAAGGATGCAGCTCCTATACTAAGGAGCCCATTGTTGCCCAGGTGATAGAGGGAGGACAGCACAGATGGTTGCTCTACGAGCCTCATGAACAGAGCTCCCAAGAATCCCCTGGCTTTCTTCTCTACTTCTCATCCTCCATCTCTGTCACATCTGCAGACTAGACACCTAACACCTCTCCAGCATCCATTACGGAAATTCCCCTGGCTCCTCCAGGGTACTCTCTGAGTGTATCTGGACGGGCAGGTTTTCTTTGCATTTTCCTCCTATCAACACATTCCCTTATATTTTGTTTCTCTCATAAATCTTTCGAAGTTTCTCCACTGTGTGTGCCCTTCATTTTCCTTCGCTTTACTGTCATAAGACTTATGTATTTTTGCATTTCCATACTTCCATTTCAGTGGCATCGTGGGTTTGATGAGAGGGTACATATGTACTCAGTCCATCATTGGGAACAAGAAACCCAATATATTATTATTTAAAATGTGTTTGGGAAAATGATTCTCTAAAAATATGGCCCTAATTCAATATAAAATATATTTGCAGTTGGGGAGGTTTGCTCTGGTTATCTAATTGTATGCATGATACCAAACATCAAGTCAAAAGTAAAAAAAAAAAAAATCAAAATATATGTAGTTACAACCTCTGTTTTCAGAAATTAAAAATTATCAATAAACTGATCCTATGCAGTATGAAAAAATTATTAGCTGCTTAGGCTTAGTAATCGGACCCCCTGGATTTTAATCTTGTATCTGCTACTTGCTTACTATGTAAGTGGCAAGTTTCTTAATTTCTTTGTGCATTGGTGTCCTAAACCGTAAAATAGGGATAATAATTTACATAAGATTGGCTTCTGTATTAAATTAGTTGAGGTGAGTGTTAAGAAAGAGCCTGACACATGCTGAACACTCAGGTAAATATTAACTGTTACTATTAATTTCATCTGATGGTACAGGACGTATAAACTCAGAAGATGAGTAAGTGAAGGAAATTAGTTTGCTGGATGCTTTTGGCAAGTTTGTTTGAGTTTTGTCTATAACAATAAATTGTCATCCTAGTCAGGATTATGATTATAAAGAGCCTTTCATTTGAAGTAAGCACTACTTAAACAACTGTTTATCTCCTATCATTTCAGGTGGTTTACCAGGTTCTTTTAGGCAGTGCTGGAAATGTAGGGGGAAATGACAGAATGGTTTGCTCAGAAGATAAGATCATGAGTATCCTGAGAGGCAAAATAAGAATAATTTATGACCAGATATGAACTCCTTTCATTAGCTGCCTATGAAACCTTGCCCAAAGTCTTATATTTTATTTTAACCCAGAGAGAAAAACAATGTAGCCTTAACAGGAGGGTGAAAATATTCCAACTTAGCAAAAAGTTCAGGAATCTTTGATATTTTCATTAATCCTTAAAGTTTACTGCTATGGTATTCTGTATATGTTAATTTGCCAGTTAATACATTAATTGATTGACAATTACAATAGTCATTAAGGGATAGCACTGTTTGCTATCTTATTGATATATTATTTCTATATTTAATCGAAAATACCAAAGTGAAATGTAAGTACTCAAGATTTACCCTCAAACCCTTGGAGCTTTTGACTCAGGACTCTGCTATTTCACAGGAATTTAGTAACTAAATCCTAGATGCATGGCAGCAGTTTTGAGCACAATCTGGAAACACTGAGTGAATATCTTTGGGAGTGTTGTGAAAAAAAAAGTATATAGGAAAAGAGCTAGTTACAGTTTTTGAGAAACAAAAAGCTACTATGAAAATACCACAGAATAGTTTAAAAATATTTTTTAAATTTTAAAACAATTCAGAAAAGCATTATGCCTTTGCTCATAAAGCCATTTGTTTATTAGCATGAGTTTTAGAAGACCAAATCCTATTTCAAATACTTGTTTGGAGTTTGTGTTGAAGTTTTCCAAGGGCAGAGTTTAACCACAGCAAGAGATTATTACATCTTGCACTTCAGTTTGCATTCGTTAAGATGCAATTCTTAAAATGGTGGTAAGGGGGGATGTTTCATTAAGATCTTTCCTGCTACCCATGATTTCATGTTCCTGCAAACATAATCTATACTTTTCTAGTCAAAGGAAAATGAAAGAGGATGGGTGACTCTCAGTCTACCCATGTGACTTCTAGATGAAGATTTGTGAAATAGTGAGAACCGGATTTCCCAGAATTGGCCCTGCCCCTACCCACCCCCCATCAAGACTGAGTTTATGCACTACTTGATGTAGTTGTCATGGAGATGATTCTTGTTTGTTAAATAAATGAAATAAATAGTTACAGAAAAGCTAGACAATGTAAACTCTACATGTATAAATAAGTTATTTCCTTTCAAATGCCAAATGCTCTCTCTCTCTTTCTCTTGCTTTTGAGCTCTCTCTAATTATATAGACTCATAGTTTTCACTGACAATTTTATTCAGTAAACACCTGGGCCATCTACTGTGTGTAAAACACTATGAAACATGTGGAAAGAAGTCATATGATCCATACGGGTGAGAACAAAAGGAGGTGATGGGGGGGTGGTCCTAGGTGAGATGACCCCAGAAGAAAGTTCTAGAAGCCAGAGTATTTTGCAACATAACATGTGATAGTGAAGTCTAATTGAATAGATTTGCATCATATCCTAGAGGACAGAGTTCTAGAAAATGATATATACTGGGAATCCTAAATTGAAAAATTGGTTAAAAAATTAAATTACCTCATTCTTTTATATGTTCCCTATTTAACTTAGACAAACATGGGACTAGACTAAAACTTCATTCTTCTTTGGTGTTTTAAGCCATTTGCCCTGGGCCATCTCTGTGATGAGAGTGAATTAAATACTTGAAATGGCATTAATTTTCTAATTCAATCACACCTTCTCAGTTTCCTGAGGTCAGCCACAGTCATCTCTTGCCTGGGCAGCAACCACTTCTTAAATGTCCCCCTGACCACAATTTTGCCACCTCTATCCATTAGGCCCGCTATATAATATTAGCTTGATTTTTCTAAAATGCTAATCTGATGAGGTTGATTCCCTGATCAAGAACCTCAGTGGTTCCCAAACATCTTAAAGTCTACATGTTCCATAAGTTTTTACTCAGAACTGCTTTATTTTACCATTATTTCAGTCTGAGTCTTTCGATATCAAGGCAAAATTCAAGCATTATCTTTCATTCTGAAATAAAAGCTTCCCTAACCTACTCTTCTAAGTGCCCATGCCCTATTTTAAACCCCACCCTAACACTGCATATCTGTGCAGCACCTGTAACACCTGACTGAGCCCAAATTCTTGTTTATATGTCTGTTTCCTACGAGAATGGGCCCTCCTTTTGGCCATGGACCTCAAATTACTATCTTATTTTTAACTTTAGCATGCACTAAGCATGATGAATGTTTACCAAATGAATGCCTGAGTGAGTGAGTAACTGAATGGATGATTGAATGAATGAATTGGGGAAGAACCTTCGTGTTAGTGTTCTTTAGCAACTACAGTTGAAAGTAGCTGCGGGAAGTAGCGCTAACAGTCATGGGTGACAATATGGCTACCAGTAAAGTAAGTGAAACGTTGTTTAAAGGTGTCTCTAACACCAAGATCCACTCTTTGAAGTATAATCCACAGAAATTTTGAACTAGAACAATGACCAACAGGAAAGAATGTAACAATATTTTTTTAACAGCACAGATTAAGACAGATCTGGATTTAAACATATCTCCACTACTTAAAAGCCTTGCTGGGTCCATTCTTTTACTTCTATTAACTTCATTTCTGCATACTTGAGATTAAAGAGATAAAGCCAGGGGCATGCCTATAGCTTTATAAATAGGGGCCATGTGACTCACATATTCAAATAAAACTGATGAAATGTTTTGATTAGAAGTTGTTTTTGACCCTGAGATAAGTTAATAGAATCTCTCATCTCAGAGCCACTTACCTAAACATTCACATTTAAAATAATAAGTTTTTGGCAGTTTTCTATATAATCAACTAAAAAATGTTTTCAAAGGCAAGAAAACATTTTTTGTGGGTGAATACATTTATACTCCAAATTATTGAAGTCATTGGTACCTCCCTGTGGGATTTGAATACATGTGGATACTGGGGAAGCAGTCAAGATTTTTAATACCCATGACTTGATATTTGAGGATTTTAATGTCATGTTCAACCATTCTTTATAGGGAGGTGATATGGGATTCACCACCCTCAAGAATCAGTCCTAGTCATTGGTAATTGCAGGGAACAGGAGAAAAATAGAAAAGGCTCTTAAAACAGGTCTGGCTGTCATAATATCATCCTTGGATTTCTTCTTGGTCTGAGACTAGCTTGTTGTAGCTTTCAGACAAAGCAATGAACTCAAGACCTTTTGCCTAGATCTTGTCAAGCTCCATGATTTAGTGATGTCTCCAAGGTAAGGCAGCAGCATCCCATGTTACCATGAAGGTAACTTCTTACTTCATGAGAGCCCAGCTCTTCAGTGTATTACCTAAGAATGAAGAAATATTTACTCACTAACATCAATAGGGAGAATTGAGAGATGGAATGTCTCCTTAGAGTTCCATGTTAATTTTTCCTGATTATTTTCTCTTAAACATATCATGATTGTATCTACAAAGAATCATAAGATCAGTATGAGAAATACACAAACCTCTCAAAATGCCTTTTGCAACAATTGGCAGTGATGTGAGCCCCCTCAGCCATTTAATATCCTCCCAGTTGATAGATGGGTCTATTAATTTATTTACATATGTAGCAAGTCCACTGTTGTCTCCAAAATTTTCCTTAGGAGAAAATGCTAAATCATTGGTTTCAAAATTTTTCATTCTGAAATAAAGAGATACATAAAATGAGAAACTTCTCAAAATTAGAGATAATTTTACAATGACTCATTCAGTGAAAAATGAAATGTCACCCTTTTCAAATTAATTAGATGTTCCTCAACCATCTATAGGTTGGTTGCATGCATATTTCCTATGTTCTGGTGTTAGAGTCCAGGCTAAATGTGACAATCAAGTGGACTTAATTGGTCACTTAAAGTTTATTGTACATCTTAGGCTATGTTTATACAAAATAAAACAGTTTCAAGGAAAAACATATGGGCAAGTTCCACTATCTCTAACTTTTTAAGCCAGTTTATGAATATAGACAACAGATTTGATGCTATTTTCAGCCAGCAATGCATATTAATTATAACAATGGACATTTGTTTGGTACATTACAATTTACAAAGGACTTTCATAAACCAATATTATCAAAATTTTTAAGAAAACTTTTAGAAAATAAAATCGATACTTTATGATGCCCATTTTATATAGAAAATAAAAACAGAAATGCAGAGCAAGATGTCCCCACAAATGAAATCAGCATTTGGGCTCCAACCTGGGTCTCTGGACTCTTAATTACATTCTCTCTGCTCAGATCTCAGTTGCACCTTGGCGATTGCTTTTGACTTCAGGAAACTTTCCAATGTCCTTATACAAAATTCTAGAGGAGATTGGAACTGCAGTAACATCAGTTAATACCTTCTGTCTGCTGTGACTGTAGATGCTTTCTCCTGTCCTACTATTATGGTGGTGGTGGTGGTGGGCACAGGGACAAGTGGGAAGTGTTTCCCAGCAGATGAGTCGTCAGCTCTTGCATTTCCCTCCACCATTTAGGTTGTTTTCTCTGAGGCTGTCTGCCTGCTGACTCAAACTTCCCAATCTTTCAGACAATCCTGGCCAGGGCTTGAGCTATCCAATTACCAAGATCTTCATTTCTTTGCCTGTGATATGACCGTTAATTTATGTGCCAACTTGATTGGGCTAAAGGATGCCTAGATAGCCAGTAAAACATTATTTCTAGGTGTGTCTGTGAGGATGTTTCTGGATGAGATTAAATTGTAGACTAGAGTAAAGATGATAGGCCTCATCGATGTGGGTGGGCATCATCCAATCTGTTCAGGTCCTGAATACAACAAGAAAGTGGAGGAAGGACAAATTTGTTCTCTGTGCTTGAGCTGGGACATCCATCATCTCCTGACCTTGGACATTGAACCTACTGGTTGTCAAGCCTTCAGATTTAGACCAAGACTTACACTATCATCCCGTGGTTCTTGGGCCTTCAGACTCAGACTGGGACTTATACCATTGGTTCCCCTGCTTCTCAGGTCTTAGGCTTTAGACTAGAATTACACCACTGAATTTCCTGGGACTCCACTTATAGACAGCAGATTGTGGGACTTCTCAGACCCCATAATTTGGAAGCAATCCTTCCAAATCTGTGTGTGTGTGTGTGTGTGTATGTATACCCTATTGGTTCTGTTTCTCTGGCAAATCTAATACATGTGACTTTCTCCTGCTCCTGAAGTCTGAGTAACCACCCACACAACAGACTTGAAGTGTCAGGATGTTGGCATATAAATACCCCAGCTCCCTCACCTCTATGAGGGCTAACTCTGAGATAGGTTATATCTCCTCTCCAGAATTTCCCATCAGATTTAAGGTTCAGTTGCCTGCAGTTGGAGCTGTCTTGGTAACATGCCCATTGTTTGCTGCCTTCCTTCCTTGGACCACTTCCTCACTCCTCTACCAGTATCCCCTTCCTCTTCCAAAGGAACTGCTTGCCTATAAATCACTGGCTCACAATTTCCTCCTAGGGGAACCCAAACTGAGACACAACCCCATTGAGTTGCTGCCTTTCCTGTGTCTAATTTTGTTGACCCAACTTAGACCAGGATTTCTCTAACTTACTTGTAAGATTCTGCTACTGGCTCACTCTACATCTGAAATCTTTTCTCTTGGCTTAATATCCTGATATCTTGACTAGATTTTGGCAGTTCCCTGAACTAGAAACAAAGTGTTTTCTGCTTGGACCTCTGATGACTAACTGGATAGATGACCATCTGGATACGCAATGGCATTACCCCTGTGACTTAACTGCCTACAGAAGCAAATCCAATTGCAAACTTCGTTTCTCTGAAAGGCTGTCTTTGAATAATGACAGTGACCTGGATTCACCTTGCTTTTCTGCACATTATAAATTACTCTGCTAGCCAATCTCCAACTTGGGTAAAAGTACAGCTGTATATTAATCTCTGGCTTAGTCATAGGTCTTTCTTTGCTTCTACTAGCTCTGTCATTGAACGTATAAAGGATTTTGGAGTAATGACTAACAATTCTTATATAAACCTGGAAGTACATAGGCACACTATTTTTAATTTTTTAAAGACTTACTTTAATACAAACTAGATTTAATGTTTTTAGTATACTTTCAGCTGACACAGCTGGTTGTGTACCTCAAGGGGCATATATTAAAATAAGGGCATGAACATTCACATCCCACCAAATTCTATTCAAGCCATTGGCAAAGTTTTCTCAATAAGTATTGAAGGGATGCCTGGTGGCTCAGTCGTTAAGCATCTGCCTTCAGCTAGGGTCAGGATCCCGGGGTCCTGGGGTCGAGCCCCGCATCGGGCTCCCTGCTCAGCGGGAAGCCTGCTTCTCTCTCTCCCACTCCCCCTGCTTGTGTTCCCTCTCTCGCTGTGTCTCTCTCTGTCAAATAAATAAATTCTTTAAAAAAAAATAAGGATTGAACAATTTGTCCTATAGTTTCATTGACTCGGGTGGCTATTAAAGATAATTCTAAGAAAATTCTAACTTCATGAAAGTCATACTGGTCCCCATCTATTTGTTAGCTTCAGTTCAGATTTTAGCTGAAATATTTGGGCATTTCTTTTTATCAAACCGTTTAGGCTTGTACATTTTATCACAGCCTTTGGTATTCTGTGGTTGTCTTAATTTGAATTAAGGTATGCTTTTGGTCAATAAACATATCTTTATTATGAAGACCTATTCCATTACCTAGAAATGGTATTAAGTGATATTAAATACCAAACTTTTAAATAATATTGTTAATAAGAAAAAGGTTCAGTCTGTCTATCCTATAGCAAGACCAGGGGGGCAAAGAAGAAAAACATCTGTATGTGTATATACTCTGCATGGCACCCCACCCCCATCCCAAACAAGCTACAGTGTTTCAGCAGGGGCGGGGTGGAAGGGTGAAATGGATAGGAAAAAACAGAAACATGGATAAAATTATATAAATAACTGTTGTTATTCTTGGATGGTGAAATGCAGATCAACACTTGAATGAATGTTGCCTTACAGAAATTTCAGTGCACAATGAAGCCTTGTTGTTACTCTAAAACGTTGTTCAAAGCCAGAAGCCAAGAGAAAGTTTTCAGATATCTTGACAGAGACCCACGATGGAGTGTTTTACCAGTGCTTCTGAAGGAAACCTCCATGAATATTATTTTTATTCAAATTATGACACATACACAAAAATCCTTAAAGTGGCTGCTGATAACCAAAGTATTCCATTTCTTGAGGAAGGAAAAGAACCACATCAAAATAATAACACAATGACTTGGGACTTAATGCTCCAAATCCCGAGCTGTTTAATGACCCAAAGGCAAGGAAAAGAACTGGCCTTGTAAGGACCTCATTGTGCCCTGAATGGCCCCCAAATATACTTTTTAATCTAATATAGAAATTATTTTAGCTTTTAGTAAGTCAGTATCATAAGAATAGTAACAACTACTAAAGAAAGTGAAACATCATTGAATAACCAATAGTAACACTAATGATAATGAATATTATTGAGAAATATATTTTATTTACTATAAGTATTGATGATACGACATTAAAGACAAAGCTATGTGTCTCCATAACTGGAAACAAAATATAAAACAATAACCAGTAGAGCCCATGATACCAACACAATATGAGAAAGGAGGAGAGAGAGAGAGATTCATAATACATACAGAAATTGGTGCGTGGGCCACCAGTCTTTAATGCTGATTAGAAAACACTTACATTGAGAACATAGCCCTGCTAATTTCTTCCTCAATGTTCTGGGCTGTTAGAAGAAACGGGCAGGGCATGGATTTTAAGTTTGAGCTCAAAATCTTGTTTAACATTTTAGTAGTCATGTTTTACTGGGTAAATCTCACGTGATCTAGTACATTTTTATCTACTGATTCAACATCACTTCTTGAGCACCTACCATGTGCCAGTGTTTTAGATGTTTAGGATATACCATTAAGTAAAACAATCAAAAATACCTGGCCACCTAGGGTTGACATTCTAGCAAGGGGAGACAGCAAATAAACAATAAACATAATAAATAACTTATGGAGCATGTTAGAACATAAGTGCTATACAAAATAAAGGAAAAAAGTAGAGCAGAATAAGAGGATGTGAGCCAGTAGAGGCTGAACTTGAAAGTTTAAGTATCATAATCAGACAGGCCCTCACTGAGAAGCTACCTTGTAGAGGAAATTAGCGGAGCATTGTTACCGTATTTATTTCCTGTTCCTGCTATAACAAATGACCACAACCTTTAAAATGACACAGATGAGGGCTTTAAAATGACACAGATTTATTATACTACAGTTCTGGAGGTCAAAAGTCCAAAATGTATCTCCCTGGACTAAACTCAAGGTGTTGATAGGACTGTTTTCCTTCCAGAGGCTCTAGGGAAAAATCCATTTCCTTGCCTTTTCCAGCTTGTAGAGACCTACATGCCCTGACTGCTGATGATATCCCTCCAACTTCTGCTTCCAGCATCATTATCTCCTCTGACTCTTGACACTCCTGCTTCCCTCGTCTAAGGACCCTTTTAATTACGTTAAGCCTACTGGGATAATCCAGGATAATCGCCCCATCTCAAGGCCCTTAACTTAATCACATGCAAAGTCCATTTTGCCACGTAAAATAACATATTCATAGGTTCCAGGGGTTAGGACATGAATGTCTTTGGGAGGTCGCTATTTCGTTTAACACAATTATATTGTGAATGTTTTCCTAAACCAAACAATTTAGAGGCTGTTGGCCCACGTACCCAGTTCTTCTTCACAAATCTCTCTCTCCCCGAAACCCCTGCCCAGGGTCCCCATAAATATTGTATCTCTATTCTGATCTCTACTACTTATTTTTATTTTGGTTTCCCCCTAGAAATACACGTAGATCCATCCTTGATGTCAAAGCCTAAAGGAAGGGAGGAAGTCAGTGTGCATGGATTGGAGGAAAGACGTAAAAGGCAGAGGGAGGAGTCAGTTCTGAGGCTCTCAGGCACCAGCAAGCCTGGCATGTTGAAAGGACCCTGGGGTAGCCCGTGCAGCTGGGAAGAGTGGATGGAGGTGAGGGTGCCAGGTGGTAAGGACAGAGAGATAACAGGGTCCTGCTCACAGAAAGCCCCACAGGCCACTTTTATCACCAGAACTCTGGGAAGACAATGGCCATCTGATCTTTTTCTGTGTGATCTGTTCTGGCTGTCATGATTAATGAATCATTTCAGGGCTATAGGGCTATAGGCACACAAATAGTTTTTGGTGTCATGATTTACTTTGATCTTAGTCAATGATTGGAAATGCCTTTTTTTCCCTTTCAACTGCCCTGGTGCTCCACGAAAGACCCAAGTCTTTACCCAGGGTAAATGAACAATCTCCATGGGGTAGAGAGAGAGGAAAAAGGCCCCTGCCTCAAAGCCTGAGGAAATCAGTCTAGGGAACTGGCCTCACTCCTTGCTTCTTCCAAGAGCAGATGAGAATTTCCCTTACTCCCCCTCAGTTTCAGGAACCTCTGTGCCATTCATAATACACACATACACGTGTTTTGCATATAGACCAAGCAGAGATTACCACAGTCCTGAACTCTGGCTGGTCCCCGATGCCGAGAGTCAGGACCCTCCCCCGCCCCGCTCTTCCCCCCCCCCCAACTCCCCCTCTTTCCAGGCAGAGGAAGTAGCTAGGCCTGGAAGGAGCCACTGCTTTACAGACTCATTCTTCTCTGGATTTCCTGCCTCTCCCGCCTGCCAAACCTCACTTCTGAAAAGCCCGGCTTCACCTTCTATGAGTCAGGTCAGTTGCGGAAAAAAACCTGATTTCATATCAGGCTGTAACAGATGAGCTTTTTGGTTGTATGTGGCCTCAAGCGGAAGCCTGGGCCTCCCATTAGCACGCTCCGCCTTCAGCTGCTGAATGTGGGCTGCTGAGGAGGGGACCAGAGGGCACTGGCCTGCCCTGAAGCCCATGAGGACAAACAAGGACAACGTGCGCTCCAGGGGCCCGGGACACCAGGCTGTGGGGTGTTTCCTGTGTTCCCTGTAACCTGGGTATGTTGCTCATTATTTGATCATCTTCAGATGGGAGATGTGACAAGCTGGGGAGTCATGGCCACTCGTGAGCACATCGACAGCTGAAAAGGGCCTTTGTCTCCCTACTGGTCCTTCTCGTCATCTGGGCTGGAGCCCAGGAGCAAAGGAAAAGGGGAAAAAAGCAGATCAGCCTTCCAGCTCCTGACTGAGTGACCTGGCACAGATGACCTGTGTCATCTCCCCTGTCTGAGCAGATACCACTGCGAAACACAGTTTGTTATCCAGAACAAGAAAGTGCTTCTTAAGCCGCAAAAAACCCTACTGTAGTCTTTGTTATTGTTGTTGTCAGGAGTCGTAGTAATGAGAGGAGGAGAAAAAGGAATAGCAAATTCTCTTTCAAATGTCCAAAGGGAAATCATGAGGAATGTTTCCTGTCAGAAGCCTAAATAGTGTGAAACTAATTATTTTAGAAAGTCTAATAAATAAGGTAACCAAAATAGAGAAATAAGGTGAATACAGATTTCATATTAGGGAAGTTTGAAGGCATCTACTTTGGATGAATTTGGCAAGAAGTAGGAACATGTCAGGACTTTTGTTTTTGTTTCTGTTCTCTGAGAGACAGGGTGTTTGGGTAACCCAGTGTCTGGGATACATGGAACAAGGTTATTGACAGCTCTGTCAAGACAGCATTTTCTCTTTGTCATTGGGTTATTGAAGGCACCACATACACAAATAATATCCTAAACCCACCTGGAAGAATCACAGAGATAGCCTCACACAACTAATTTACATATGGTTCAATGGCAAGATTTTATGCACAATAGTTTATACTCAAGTAGGTGTATACACAGCAGAGCTATATAATAGTTCTATGACATTCATATAAGACTGTATACGGACTTAGGTGGTGGTTGAGATACATGTCACTCTATAATATACATGGAATTCCTATCTTCTAACAATCTTCTTGTCCTTATATGGAATGCTGATTTGCTTTTGAAATCCTTTGGATTTGGATCTTTTCACATATAGATAGAGTAAGCAATGGCCCGTTGTAAAATGAGGTCCAGGATCCAAGGAAAGCATCCTTTATCATTTCACATACTCTGATGGATGCTTTGAAATCCCATCATCAAAATGCCCTTCACTAAAACTAAGATTTTGATTCTTATTCAGATAGTTTTATCCCTGAAAGCTATTAGTAACATACTGGCATGAAAAACTCAAGAGCAGATTTTGGGGGGAACTGGGGGAAGGCAAAGACAAAGGGGGAAAAAATAGGGAGGTGAGGGTCTTTCTCAGTAAACTTCCTGAGTTCCTAGCTTTGACACAAGATGATTCTAGTCCTAAAATATTACAGGGAAAAGGATAGTTCCTTGCTAATGGACAGGCTGAATGACCTGATAAAACCATCACAGTTCCATTTTGATTACTAGATAAGTGAGTGAATGAGTGAATGAATGAATCTTGACCCATGGATGAACCACAATGAAAGAGGAATATTGCTGAAAGAAGAAGATAGGGGATCAAACATGTGGCTTCTTTTGTCTCTATTATTTTAGCTTTTTTTAATCTTCATAGACACAGTTGTTCCAAATATAATTAAAAATAAAACTAATAGGTGACTCTTCGATTTCAACAAAGAAATGCACTTACCTCTAGAACCCAGAGCCTATTATTCCTAAACAAGGTCCCTGCCAATCATACTTCCAGACCAATGTTTTGTGAAGAATCTAATTCCCCTTGGGCGCCTGGGTGGCTCAGTTGGTTAAGTGACTGCCTTCGGCTCAGGTCATGATCCTGGAGTTCCGGGATCGAGTCCCACATCGGGCTCCCTGCTCGGCAGGGAGTCTGCTTCTCCCTCTGACCCTCCTCCCTCTCATGCTCTCTGTCTCTCATTCTCTGTCTCGCAAATAAATAAAATCTTAAAAAAAAAAAAAAGAATCTAATTCCCCATGGCACCCATGTGGAAACTGGGGGGAAAATAACCTTCGGAGCTGGTACACGACAAGAGTGAAGAGAATTAGAAGAAGAGCTCAGGGGCCCAGGTGATCAGAGACCCATGGTTACCTGAGTTGAGGTGGTAGCTTGAACCTATTACGCACATCATCAAAGCGGTTCCCCAGGTAAGGAGTGTCCACCGTCAAAAATATGGCCTTGTAGCCCTTTCGCTCAGCACGTTGCACTAGTTGTTTAGTGACCTCACGGTCCTTGTAGATGTATAGTTGCAGCCATCGTAGTGTCTCGGGACTGGCCTCTGCCACTTCTTCAATGGAGGAGGTGGACCATGAACTCAGCATCATTCCAGTTCCCAGGGACCTGCAGGCTGAGGAAGGAAGGAGAAGATAAAGGCGAGCCTGGCATTTTCCCCACTCCAAAGCCTTCAGGTTGTGGTTCAAGGGGTAGAGGCATCTACAAGGGCAATCAGACATTAAGTAGTCAATTCTTGAAAAAGTTAGAAATATGCATTCCTTTCTACACTCTGACTTGATCTTAGAGACAAAAGTGAGTCAAATAGCCAAAGATGTGCTGTGTGTAAGGATGAAAAAATTGGGAACAACCTGAATCTCCAACCTTAGGGGATTGCATACACTGTAGTTCATATATAAAATGAAAGACACACACCCATTAAAGGTAATATTTTTGAGATGGTTAATTTTGTGCATCAACTTGGCTAGGTGATGGTTCCCAGAATTTGCTTGAATACACTGGATGTTGCTGTGAAGGTATTCTTCAAAGGAGATTAACATTTAAATAAGTAGATTTTGAGTAAGGCAGATTGCTCTTTGTAATGTGAATAGGACTCATCTGACCAACTGAAGGCCTTCCCGGAGGGTTCTGTTAGCGGATTGCCTTCAGACTCAAACCACATCAACTCTTCCCTAGGTCTCCAACCTGCCAGCTTCCCCTTTAGATTTTTTTTTAAGATTTAATTTGTTTAGGGCGCCTGGGTGGCTCAGTTGGATAAGCGACTGCCTTCGGCTCAGGTCATGATCCTGGAGTCCCTGGATCGAGTCCCATATCGGGCTCCCTGCTCAGCAGGGGGTCTGCTTCTCCCTCTGCCCTCTTCCCTCTCATGCTCTCTGTCTCTCATTCTCTCTCTCTCAAATAAATAAATCTTTAAAAAAAAAAGATTTAATTTGTTTATTTGTCAGAGAGAAAGAGAGCACAAGTAGGGGGAGCAGCAGACAGAAGGAGAAGCAGGCTCCCTACTGAGCAGAGAGCCTAACGCGGTATTCGATCCCAGAACCCTGGGATCATGCCGGAGCCGAAGGCAGACACCCAACCGACTGAGCCACCCAGGCACCCCTACTCTTTAGATTATGGACTTGTCAGTCTCCACAACTGCATGAGCCAGTTCCCCAAATCAATCCCCCCACCCTCACCTCTCTTTCTCTCTCTCTCTCCCTCTCCATATATGTACATATTCTGTTTCCAATGATTACAGTTATAAAAGAATATTATTATTTGTGGACAAACAAAGATTTTCAAGATATATTAAAAAAAACAAAAAAGTCCACAAAATGACACATACAACATAATTCCACATTTGTACAAATGTGATTATTGGTATATAACCCTAAACTGATTGCTAATGATAGGTCAGAGAATTATGGGTGAGTTAAATTTTTTTCTTCCTTTTTAACTTCTAAAATTTTATCTTTAAAAATTTTGTTCAAGGTGTATTCTACCATTTCTGTTGTATTTTTAAATTTTATAAAATACATATGCTAGATACCCCAAGTAGACAGCTGTTCCCTCACAATCTTTTGAGCAAGATATCAAAAAATGAGCGCAGTGAAAGTGAAAAATAAGTAATAAATTAGATTCACCCACCCATTGTCTTAGAGAACTTGAAAGAGCATGGGTGATGGGCTTTTCACCAAAAATAGGTAAAAGGCCATAAAACTGGGGTCGGCTTTAGCAGAGGAGAAACTGATGTAATGTTTAGATGCCAAATACCAAATATGGCAAGAGACAATAATAAATATATAAAACTGACTAAATGACCCTGAGTCATTCAACTTAGCTGTGTGCCTGACATATATCAAATGGCAGTAAAAACAGTTGTCCAAGTGACACTCATCAAGTGATGCTGAGAATATAGCGATGTGTTATTCAAGACACTACTTTGAGAAGCTAAAATGCTTCCTTGCTTCTCAGACTTTAAGGGACAGCCAGATCCCCCTGGAGCACTTTTGAAAACACAGTGTGCAGACATCCTCCCAGAATTTCTGATTCAGTGGGTCTGAGATATGACCTGAAAATTTGCCTTTCCACCTAGTTCCCAGGGGTGCTGATGCTGCCTGTCCCTTGTACCACACTTTGAAATTTAAATAGTAGCGGTATCATTTGGTAGTAAATCTCTAAGTTCACATGGCAATAAAATGGATTTTGTTTTTGATAAATGTTACTTTTCCTATGCATTTGAAGGTATTTTTCATCCCTGTTGTTCAGGTGACAGTTCAGATAGAGAAGACCTAAACTGGAGATGATCTTGTCCACGGGTCGCTAATCTGTCCCCTCCGAGTGGGCCTTTGAGAAATTCTCTCAAGAGACTCGTGAATTACAAAATAGTGTCTAAAAAACCACATTTTATTAAGTAATAACACATATGAACATCTAGACCATTGTCTGATTTTCATTAAGACTTATAAACATGGAAAACAACTCCCAGGTCATCTACTGCTGTTTGGAAGGAATACCAGGGGACATTGATCAGGTTAGGATCCCTTAACCAACAATTTATTGTAAAGAAAATATGTCCCGAAGAGGATGTGACCTAACTAAGGTCCCACAGAAATGGAGAGCTGAGTGGGATGAGAACCCAGCATGTCTGACCATTCCTCCAAGGCAACAATCTTTCTAGAATGCTCAGATGCCCACAAGACTCCCTGGTATCAAGCATAGATAAATGCACTCCCTTAATCCTTTGGGGCCATGGCACCCAAAGGGAATAGGTTTGCAACATCCCTCAAGGATGCCCCCGTGCCAATAGCTCTGGGAAGGCAAGGAAACTGGAACCCTATGGGTGGGATGTGCTACTTACGGCCTGTGCAGGGTGTGGCTACACAAAGGAGTTCAGCTAAGAGGACCATCAAGTGATGGGACATCTTTTTGTAGTTTACACAAAGGCATCCATCATGTAGATGAGCAGCTGTTCTGTCAATAAGGATCAAAAATCCTCAAAAAGATCTCCTTGTAGGCGTGCCTGGGTGGCTCAGTCGTTAAGCGTTTGCCTTCGGCTCATGTCATGATGCCAGGATGCTGGGATCAAGCCCCACATCAGGCTCCCTGCTCAGTGGGAAGCCTGCTTCTCCCTCTCCCACTCCTCCTGCTTGTGTTCCCTCTCTCACTGTGTCTCTCTCTGTCAAATAAATAAATAAAATCTTAAAAAAAAAAAAAGATCTCCTTGTATTCATAAAAAACACTTACAGACACTCTACAAAGACCATTAAAATCCTTAAGCTATCACTCTTGCAGGAGGTGTCAACTTTCACAAACATTTTGCCCACTTCTCCTGGGTAGGCATGTCCAGAGAAAAGCAAGGCCAGCCGATGGCATCTATTTCCTGAGTCTCCTGACTCTGGTACTAATGACTCCTGATGTTATTGGTGCTCAAGGTTTATTCTTCAATGATTAAATCATATGGGGCTGAAATTTTGAGTCAAGGATCCTCAAAAACCTAAGTTACCAATGCTTCCAGTTGTAGGCATTTAGTAAATGTTTGGTGATTTAATGAATTTACTCCAAGAGAGTCTGTTAGATGCAAGAAGAATATCAGAGTCTGTGCTGACATTTTATGAGTTGAGGCTAAGATATTACTCTCAGGAGAGAACAGGAGCAAAACTTAGAAGGCTTCATGTTCCTTGGAATGTATATTCCTGACCACTGTGATCCCCACTCACTTGTGATTATGTGCCGTGATAAAGGCAAATTACTGATGAATTACATCCATGGTTTTCAACACAGCTTTATGTGAGAATGAGATGAGGGACCCTGGGATTTTGCAAGGACCATTCCGAGAGACAATCACAAATTTGCCTGTTAAAACACTGAAGCACTTCCATTCCAACTGGTAAATAACCATGGCTCTGAAGTAAACGACCCTCCTTTCTGAGTCCCTTCAATGTGGCAATGTGTCCCTTCTCTCCTCATGGAAACCCCTGACCCCCCTCCCCCACATGTACATTCCAGAAATTTAAAGGTCAATGCCTGGCAGAGCTGGCGGCATTCAGGATGCTGTTAGAGCACTAGAAATGAGCCTCTGAGCATCTCTTCTAATCAGTTAAAGGGCTTTGTTGTACTGGTTGCTAAATATTTCAAATGTCATTTTTGCCTGAGAAATCAACGTAATTCCCTTCTAGCTCACATTACTCTTCTAGGGACAAAAATTGCAGGCTTGATTTTATAAATGACTTGGCATAGTCAGACTTTGTTAAGAAAGTCTAAGTAGAGTTATCCTAGTCCAGTGCTGAAAGCACAAATGTTTCTGAAGTCCATTTTCTCTCCCCATTCATTTTCCACAATGAAACTGACCTCTGGCTTTCAAAAGCAGCAACTCTCAGATTTCATTTTACAGGGACAGCAGTGCACTTGCATGGTATGACGTAAGACTCCGGTGCATGCTGCTTTTCCACAGCTCCTAGCAAAATGGAGATCACATCTGAGGTAGCAAAGACAAGACCGGGCTCTTGCCCCTAATATTGATCCAATTCTAAAAATCTTGGCTTTCCTTATAGTCAGCTTATCCTAGAGATAAAGTATCCAGGAAGATACACCATTAAGTAAACACTGATCCCATATGACATCTCACAATTCTATTTCCTTATTTCCACTCCCTCCCTCTTTTATCATCCCTAAGATATATTTTCAAGAATAAACACCTAGGAGGTGCCCAGGGTGGCTCAGTTGGTTAAGTGTCTGTCTTCGGCTCAGGTCATGTTCCCAGGGTCCTGGGATCGAGCCCCGCATCAGGCTCCCTGCTCAGTGGGGAGTCTGCTTCTGCTTCTCCCTCTCCCTCTGCATGCGCTCTCTCTCTCTCTCTCTCAAATAAATAAATAATCTTAAAAAAAAAAAGAATAAACTTTTAATGCTCTAGATGTATTCAGATTTTTTTTTCCCTTCTTTATTTAGGGACACTAGTAATACATTATTGCCATTGTTATAAAAAATGCATATGAGATACATGCACGCACCTTTCACTAAAAGAGACATGAGTAAGGTTGTGGACATTAAAGCATTGAAGATAAAGCCCTAGAAATGACCTAGGTGATAATACATATCTCTTGAATAGACAACACGATATAATGGGTTGAGTCAGAAGGCCTGAGCGCCTGCCCCAGCCTTGCCATCCGTGAGGCACATTTCATCTGCAAAATATCTATAACCACAGCTGCTTTCTTGTCCCCTTCATGGCATTGCTGGACAGCCCACTGAGGCAAGGTTTGTGAACATTTTCTGTGTAAACTCTGAAGCCATGTAACTGTAAAGGGTTAAGTGAGAGAATGCCTAACACCATTTGGAAAAAGAAGTCCTAGATAGCCTTAGAAATTTAGAATTTTGCCAAGGACCTGGGTTTCTTATCATTGCTCATAATCTTCTACACACCCAGCCTTGCCCTGCGTTGGTTTTGATCAACATACCCATTCCTCTTTGCAGAGATAGCGTCAAATGCTCACTACCTTAAGCAAGAAAGCTCTCAAAAGAGAGCAGAATCTTCTCCAGGCCAAGGAACTCTGTGATAGGGCTGATATAGGAAGAGAATATCAAAGCAGAGAATCCCTACATTCCCGGAGTACACATTCCTTTGGAAAGCCAGGGACAAGACAACAGCAAATAATCTAAGAGGTGCGACAAAAACATGCCTTTCCCCAGCCCCCACCTCTACCCCTTATCTGTCTGCAGATTTCCAAGGAGGGTCTGCAGAGTAGATCTGAGGGACTGACTGCATTTGCTTATCAGCCATCAACAATAATATCTGGGATAAAAATTTTTAATTCTCACTACATTTTTTTTTTGTTTCTCTACTTTATTTGCAATAAACTGTAAGTATAATAATATGGATATAAATGAGTTTAATATCATTGTTTACTATCACCCACAATCCTGCCCCTCCCACACACCCCAGAACGGGCTATGGGCTACTGGAAAATATTGGTGCATTCTGTTTAACAGAATCCAAGTTATCCTGGGACGTACCCACGACAAAGTTTTTTATTAGAGTTAAATCACATGCGCTAGGGTGGGGAAATGCTACAAGGGTCTACAATAATCTGCCATCAGATTAAATGTAGTTCTGCCTCCCCAAACTGCCGTTCAGTAGAGTTAACTCAATTTTCTACACTATGGAAACTGTAATCAACCACTGAGATTTACATCAACTCATCTTAGATATAAATGCAACCACCTCTGGAGTCAGTATAAATCCTAAACTCCAATGCACAATGATTCAGCTGGGCTAGAACAGGTAAATAGGTTTGCAAAACAGCAGGAACTGGCAGAACGCCCCCTATGGCTAAGAAAGGCAATTGTGCCTCTAGATGTTGGCAGGGTCTCGTTTTCCACCAAGCCTTAATGGAAACATTTCTCTCTCTTTTTTCTTTGTAAAGATTATTTATTTATTTATTTATTTATTTATTTATTTATTTATTTCACAGAGAGAGAGAGACAGCGAGAGAGGGAACACAAGCAGGGGGAGTGGGAGAGGGAGAAGCAGGCTTCCCGCTGAGCAGGGAGCCCGATGTGGGGCTCGATCCCAGGACCCCGGGATCATGACCTGAGCCGAAGGCAGACGCTTAACGACTGAGCCAGCCAGGAGCCCAGAAAACCCGGACCTTATAGCAAACTGACCAGGGGCAGTAAGGTGAGGACTGACTGGCTCCCAGCTTGCCAATTGCCAGTCACCTCCTGCCAGTGCCTCTGTCTGTCCTTTGCACTGGTGTCCCTTCGAGGAGGGCACAGGTAAATGTGCCACATTTTCTTCTGCATCAACTCTTGCTAGTTGTGAAGTCAAGGAATTAAATCGCATTATAGTAACAGCCCCCGGCACATTTCACCGTTAGCAGACGTATTTTATAACCTTGCTTATCTAGAATTTGCCCAGCTTCCTAGAGTTTAGGTTAGAAGCAAAAATAAACAGCAAAATAAAAATAAAATGGCAGAAGATGAGGGAGAGAGAAGTTTCTCAAAGTTGAGGCAGCGCAATTTACCGATTATGAAGTAGTTTCCAAATGTTTAATGTCCAGTCCAACAGTCTCACACGTATAAATAAGATGTGGAATCACCAAATAAAACTGAAGTTTATCATGCCAGGCTTGACAAGGAGGGGAATCATAATACATCTGAGAATGATATTCATCCACAGCTACCACCACCTCAATAGAGGAAAATATAAACCCGTAGTTATCAGTGGGAGTAAATGTCTATTATTTGAAGCATTAATTCGTGTGGGTCAAATCATATTCCCAGATTAGAGCAGAACGATTAAGCAATGTGCTACTTTGGGCCCAAATTATTACCTTGAAAATAGTTCTCCTTTATGGGAAAGGTGAGTTAAGTCTCCAAAATTGTGTGTTTAAAGGAAAAGGGGGCAGGCATGATGAAAGTGTCTAAAGTTATTTATAGGTGCCTTTGATTAAAAAACTCCTGCAAAACTTAGTCACCAAGACAGCTGTGCCGTCTTGTGAAAATTTTGTTGAGAAAATGCATTCTGTCCTCTGCACAGGAAGTCATTGTGCAATGGGGAAAATATGCAATGACAAAGTACCAAGCAGTTGTGTGGTTCGAAACTCAGCGTCTGACCCACTAAAGTGTTTGCATAAATGTGCACCCTAACGTCCACTGGCTGTATCATCCTTTCTTCACACAGGAACTGCCATTTACAGGCTTATTAAAGAGGCGGTATATATTATGGTCTGCATGGCTAAAATCATTCTTGTGATTACTTAGAAAAATAATGTTGTGAAATTTCCACTACAATTCTGCGTGAAATACTTAGAAGCGGTCAAACAAATCTTAATTTATGATTTAGAGAACCAAAGCAATTTCAACACTGCCAAGAAAGACCAGGAAACCAGAGTTCATCTTTCTGGTGCTTTCGAGATGGTTCACTGTCTGAATCAGGAGCAGTTTAACCTTGAGGGATCACAAGGTCACTCACTTGCAGAGCTGTTTTTGACTGTATGGAAAGATATGCAAGAAACAGTTAGTCCCAATGACATCTGTGTTCTCCCTTTCTTGCATCTACTTTGTTTCTGGGGCAGAACTCTGCGTTAGACTAAAACATCAGCTTTACTATAATGATCCCCAGGTTATTATTCTGTCATTTTATTAAGTTGTCAGGTCCTGGCATACCTGGCAGATCACACGGAGACCACACCATAGTGAGATGTCTTTTATGACAGGTTCGAGGAAGATCAAGCCTGCCCTTGACCTCAATCAACCTCCCAAAGTATAACAACCTCAGTGTCAGGACACACCAGGGAGCCTCTGACTTCTTGCTGACATGCTTTAATGTCATCAGGCACACCAATCATTTGAGAAGAAGCAATCTCAAGCTCTCAAGATAGCTGCCCAAGAGCTTAAATTCTGGTGTGAGATACTAGAAATCGGACCATTTGATGTTGGGCTTCAGTGTAGTAAGAGTCTGATTTTTTACTAGCTGTTTTTGATTGATGAAGTTTGTCTTAGTGCAAAGTGATTTCAACACTGAATCTATCATTTTTTTGAAAATTATTAGATATAAGTGACCCATTTTTATATATATCTCTGCATATATACAAAGAAGGTCCATAATCCTTTAATATATGTGTATGTGTGTGTATATGTGTGTGTGTGTGTCTATGTATATGTACTGTATGTGAGTTGTGTATGCAGAAAGAGAGGGTCCACTGAATTTTAACTGCTGGAAAAGAACGTCCAAAACATAAAGTTGAGCTGAAATAGGTTGAAAATAAAGACGAAAATAAAAGAATTGATTCTTTTTTACTACAATGAAACCAAGAGGTATTCCTTTCCAAATGTTTAATGATGTAATTTGGACAAAGTTTTAGCGAACTGTCCTTTCTTCTTATTCCTCCTTAGCTTTGTTTCTTTTCAGTGAAAATGGATAAAATAATGGGATGAAGACAAATAACTGGATCAGACTCTAGAGTGAAACAGATCTTGGTTCACACCCCATCTTCATCATGTACCAGGCCTAGACTTTGGTCAAGGGCGTCCTTGTCCTCCATTGTCAAATGAGGAGAATGATAGACGATAATTACCTCACAGGTCTATTGTAAGGATTAATGACAGGAATGTAAAGTCCAGCATCTGGTGCATAAAAGGCACTCATTTCAGAAAAAATAAAAGTTTCATTTAAAGCAAATCTCATGCTTTTCCTGGATTTAGGTAAAATTGAGAATAATGGGGATATTTTCCTCAGAGGTATGCTGAAATGTATATCTACTCGGTCACCTAGTACGACACATAAATATATAAATCAATAAAGCTTTCAAAAATACATCATTTGGGTCTGCAGCAAAGGAAATGACAATTTTCCTTGCTGAATGGTTTTTCACTCAATGTTAAAGTCGATCACTTAATCTCGGAAAATCCAGAAAATTCAACAGCTAAAGCTCTCACCTACACCCTAATTCAGTTCTTTGGGATCTGTAAGGCTCTTTGTGTTACTCTGCAATCTGTTCCACCTGCACCTTAATAGGTGGTCAAGTCATAGCTGAGTCCCAAAACTTCACTTTGGAATGTTCTGGCCTTTTAGGCTCAAAAAGAAAGTGTTTAGATTTAATGGTTTTATGGCCCATCAAATCCTGTGTGGTAGCCTCTAATTGCATCCAGGGGCAGGAATTTCTTTTAAAATCTTTTTTTTTTTTTTTTTTTTTGACAGTTTACTAAGAATTTGCTAATATGCTGAGAGCATTCCTGGAACGCGTTAGGTGGGTTTTAATTTTTCTCTATTTGAGGTCCCGGCACTCCCTCGTGTGGCGCTTGTGCACATAACAGTCAGAAGCAAACGGATGAATTAACACTTAATCTCTTCTCTTTCCTCTTGATTCCTCGTTTAAATGAAGCAAAAGAGCTCATGTAGTTCCATGGAGGCTGAAATAAAATTTCATTACAGCCGCAGTGCCTAACACCAGAGAGTTTCCATGATAATGTCCTAAAAGCATCTGTGGTATAATAAGCATTTTGTTTGTTCTTTGAGAAGTCAGCGATGCTTTACTTCTATTGCGAGATGGAAATTTCACCTAAGGATGCTACCTGCTTTATATGGCACTGGGGTTCATGCTTATCATTGATATTTCCTTCACCACGCTGAGTATTTGTAGACATGATTCTGTAGTCATCCCTGAAGCTCATAAGAATAAAACATAAATAAAAAAACAATCAAATAGAGTTTCAAATGGATATGCCATTATAAGTAAAGGCATTTATATGGCTCCGTAGCTATTATAACAGTTGTCAATTATTAAAATGTTAACTAAATCATCTAGTACAATAAATGTCTTCTTATTCATAACATAGTACCTGGCAAACTGCTCTCCACTCAGTGTTTCTCAGTTAGTTGCCTTCCATCTTTTTTTTTTTTTTAAGATTTTATTTATTCATTCTTGCAAGAGAGAGACAGCATGAGCGGGGAGGAGAAACAAAGGGAGACGCAGACTCCCTGCTGAGCAGGGAGCCTGATGTGGGGCTCGATCCCAAGACCCTGGGATCATGACCTGAGCCGAAGGCAGATGCTTAACCGACTGAGCCACCCAGGACCCCAGTTTCCTTCCATCCTAAAAGACTTTTAGGAGTTGTTTTTATTTATTTTATTTTTTTAAGATTCATTTATTTTAGAGAAAAAGGGAGCGCAAGTGGGGGGAGGGGCAATAGGGGAGGGAGAGAGAATCTCAAGCAGACTTCCTGCTGAGCACAGAGCCCAACATGGGGCTCGATGGGGGGCTCAATCCCATGACCCCGAGATCATGAACTGATCTGAAACCAAGACTCAGATACTTAACCAACTAAGCCACCCAGGTGTCCTTTTAGGAGTTTTAATTTTTGTTTAAAATTCAAGCCCCTTTATTTATGCTCCTGAATTTTGCTCAAGGCCCTTATTTCCTAATGAGTTTCATGTTCTGTGGCTTATTCCATACTCTCAAAACTAAAGGGGTAAAACTATAAAAACATAGAATGTTTGCAGTTAATATTCCAAGACTATAACATAGAATTTGCCTTTGGGTTCTTGCTGCAGTTAATGATACTTGGAAATATCAGTCACTGACCAAGACCTTATAAGCAGCATTGCACAAGTGATTAATAACCCAGAACAAGGTATTTATCTTCTGCAAGCCTCAGTTTCCACAAGCAAGGAGTTGGAAAAAGATCCTTAGGGCTTTGGATTCACGTTTTAAGATGGGTAAGACATAGATGAGTTAATAAATGTAAATTGCCTAACACACATTGATTGCCAAATAAATGTTGGCTATCATCATTTTTCATGAAAGTTAATTTGTGTGGCATAAACATCTATTTGTGTTTTCAGCAAGATCCAGAAATAAAAATGTCTTCTTGTTTTCCTCTATCCCAAGCATGCAGCTATGAGAAATGAAAATCAAAGGCATACAAATGTTCATTCCAGCATCTACACTCTCCAGGACCGGCATGGAAGGCAGGGGGTAGAGGAAAGGGGTGGGATCTCAGAAGGGCAGTTGTCTACCTTGAATGGTTTCTCTATTTAATGGAATCTTAAATGCGGACAAAATCATTTATTTATACCCTGAAAAAAAAAGGTAAAGATCATCTTCCTGTTGGAAATTTTCTGGTTTTGGTTTCCAACGTTTTCTCATTGTGGAGATTTGGTCTTTGTTCTTGCCTTTGTTAGCAGAACTCTTTCTTTAAAGAACTGTCCTGTCTGTCCTGCCGAACCCCAGCATGCAACAGGAGTAGCTCTGTGCTCAGTGACACACCTAGCTTCTCTGAGAGCCCTGGGAACAATCCTGACCTCCTTAGGGCATGGTAAGTAAACCGCTGATCTTGCTCAAGCAGCTGACTTTATCAGTGAGGAAACGTAATCCTCCTAGAGAGTGAAAATGACCTGCCACAGAAGTGAAACTAGTTAGTGGTGAATTTCCACATAAATCAGGTGTCCCAGCCTGACAGCCCAGGGGACACTTGTAGCCCACAAAAGTATTTGCTTTGGCCCACACATTGTTGCCCCAAACAGTGTTTTAGAGAATTTTTGATTTATTTGCCAACATTTAAAAACCAGGAGATTACACATAAAAATCAAGGTTTCTGGCTTCTCTTGAAATGTTGGGAGATTTGGCAACCCCACATCCTCATTCCCTCGGGGCCGCAGTTAGCTAGCACTGAAACGCGGCTGCCCCCTTCCGTGGAACCTGCAATCTCCACCACGACCGTCTCCACCACTGAGCCTTCATTGTTGTTTTCCTAACTTCATCCCTCTTTGGATATTTATGTTACCAGTCTGACCCTCTGAGCCATTTTTGAGGTTCCTGAATAAAGCTTAAAACAAAAATATCTTCAGCAAAGTAAAAAGGGCAACTTTCACTCCCATCAAAGTGTGAACAGAGTGTATTTTTCTGAAAGCAGTTTTTTAATATGTGGAAGAGATTTTTGGGGCCCTGAGGGGCAAATAAAAAGTGCACCCCATTTTGGGAATTCACACCCTCAAAGCTTTGGTTAACAATTGTCAAATGATTTTCTAGAGATACGATTCCACTTTATGCTCTTCCTATTGGTATATGAAAATGCACATTTTCCTTCCACCCTCCACACACCGTATAATCTGAAAATAATAACTTGATATTCAGAAAATAAAATGTATAGTTATAACTTAACATTTATTTGACAGCTAGGGAAAATGAGTACTTTTCATATGTCTATTGGCCATTTTCATGTGTCCATTTATGAATTTTCTATTTGTCTTTTTCCACTTACATCTTTTCATCTCTTTGGGGTTAGATGTTACTTCGTTATTCAAGTATAAGGGCTCTTCACAAGGAAAGGTCCTTAACACTTTGCAGCCTCATAATTTTTCAATTTGTTTTGTTTGCCACTTGTTTTTTCAATTTTTATAGAACTTTGACAGCATGGAAGTTTCTGGGGTTTGTGTTGATTTGTTGGCTTTTGTTTTAATGGTTGTTATCTATGGAATGCTTGGGAAGGCCTCTCTCACCCCAACTGTAAATGGAAAGATACTGGTTTCCTTCTTCTTCTCCCCTTCTCCCTGCCCATATTTCAGGATTTCCATAGACAAATGGCTGGGGCCCCAAGACCACTTCTCTGTGTGTGGTCCTAGAATTAAAAAAGTTCTAGACTCCAACCTAAGTCTGTCCAGCACAACCACTGGGTCATGCTGATATCCCTGGCAGAATTCTGTGGCAGACATTTCAAGAAGGGAAGTAAATCCTTAAGATCTGTGATACTTTGAACTAAAATGCTTTAAAATAGTATTTAGTTCCTGCTCTTTGGGCCTGAATTTCCTTCCCTGCTTAGCATCAAAAGAAGTCAGATAGAATTCATTACCAACTTCTATATGAGTTTCTGAAGCAGGGTGGGGAGATTTATCACTGTGCATACCTTCAAATGTTCGTAGTTGCTAGGGGACTGGGAAGTTAATAAATTAACCCTAATAAGGAATTTCTTTACATCATACTTGAATTTCTCATCTCTCTCTCCTAAGGCAGAAATACTCTATTGGGAATATAACCCATTCATAAAACAGAATAGTGTTCCCAAACCATGACAGAAAACTCAACCAACCGGGTCTCTGCATCTGCTGTTTCCTTGAGAGAATCAAATGGTTTGGGGAAGCAGGAAGGGCTTTGAAATCAGGTAGCTATGAAGTTGAATCCCATTTCGGCCACTACCAAGCTGTATGACCATGGGGGAGTCAATTTCTCAGACCTCCATTTTCTGAAATGTGGATATTAATACACATAATATAACTAAAAGCTATTGAACCACCACTCTGTGCAAGGCACTATTTTAAGCACTTTATATGTGTGAACTCATTTAATCCTGACAGTAACTCAAGGAGATGGGTACTATTTTTATCCCCACTTTCTAGCTGATAAAACTGAGGCACCAAGAGTATCTTGCCCAGAGTCCTAGAAGAGCAGAATGTGCAAGAACAGGTATTTGGACGGCAGTATCAATGAGCTTAATTTTTGTGAGTATAAAAATATCCAGGGAAGTGTTTGCTTGATGCATACAGAGAAAGAAGCCGCTAAATGTTAGTCCTCTTCTGTCCCTTTGGGTGAGACTCTCTTCTTACCTCGCACGGTTGCAAGCTCCCCATCCTCATGAGCCATGCACTGCATGGCAGTAGCCCCAGCACATATTGGCATGCTGACCCTCTGCCCCAAAATGGAAGTCGACAGGTCTACTTCGGCAACATTCCGGAGCATCCGTGGATATAGCTTCCATCTGGAATTAAAAAAAAAAAAAAAAAAAGTTTTAGAATTCTAAAATCATCACCAAAGCTTGACATTTCATTTTAGTTAGAAAGAGAAAATATCCTTTTATTTCTCCCATTTGGCAAATTACTTTACAAAGTTAAAGAAAAGGGGCATTTTTAATGTTTGTGAAGATGGCAAGTTAGCCATAAGAGAATAACGGATTTCACAAGTTGTTGTTCTTAGTGAGGTGTAATTAACATATGGTAGGATTTGACACATGCATGTGGTTGTGTAAGTGCCAAGACAGTCCAGAACAGATCACCATCTTGAAAAATGTCCCCATTTCCTTTTGCAGTGAAACCAATCCCCTAACCACCGCTGATACTTTTCCTGTCCATACAGCTTTACTTCACAAGAATATACAAAAGGAATCATATATAATGTAGCGTTTTGAGTCTGGCTTCTTTCACTAAAAGCATAGTGCTTTTGAGATTCACCCACGTAGCCAATTCGTCCGTCATCGGTTCCTCTTGGTGGATGAATAGTATTCCGCTGTACAGAGGTCCCCCAGTCTGTTTGCCCATTCCCCAGCTAAGAGACATTTGCAACATTTCCAGTTTGAAGCAATTATGAATAAAGCCACTCTAAACACTCACTTAAATGTTTTGTGTGAACATAGCTTTCATTTCACTTCCTCCAAGTCATTCTGAAGATGGTATACAAAAACATGGAAGGCAGATATACTATGTCCAGTTTGTCTTTTTATATATATATATAACAGACAGAAATTGGAAGTCGACAGTAATTCCTTAGGTAATTACTTTTAAAATTATAATGTGGTTTCTTGGAAATCCTTAAACTGAAGTCAGTATTCATTGAAGTATGGTGATGAGGGGAGATAATATTTTTTAGTTTAATTGAGCATTTTCCTCAAAAAAGTTATTTGGCAGAAACTGGAGTTCTGGCTTGAAGAATTTTTGACTCCTGAACATGATCTTAAATGACTCTTCCTGAAATTCTTTCGTGTTGCAATGAAAATGATCAATAAACCAAGAACCAAAATTTTAACAGTAAAGTTTACAGGAGAACAAGTTTTCTTCCCTCTTAGCAAAATTTCTATGTCCTATTGGTTCAGGATTATTTCTCTCATTAGTCACTGATTAGAAGGGAAGGAAATACAGTCCTATTTCTAATGAGCACTAAGACAATAAACATGTGTATAAGACCCACATACATACCTAACCAGCCCTCAGCTTTCATTACCTAGATTGAGCTCTGCTTCCAGAGAAATTGAGATTTTTAGTTAATATAGCAAAGTGTGATTTAGAATTGGAGTAACCAAAATAAATCGAACCTCCGAAGTCTTAACTGCAACCGACTTCCTGTAGCGGATGAAGAAATTCTGCCTTCCTGTCGCTTTGGGTCTGTAATCTAACCCTTCTTCACATAATAAAGTAAATACATCCAGCCCTTGAAATGCATAATAAAGAAGTTTTATTGTGCGATTTCTCTGCAATTCCTTTGAACGTCATAATTGTCATTATTTTCTGCCACACCACGTGCCTTGCTGCTGGAAGTCTTTTCTTTCGGACTGACCCTCACAGCATGCTTCTTTGATCTCCATTTTGGGGTGGGGGAGGCAGAAGCCTTGAAGAGAGTTTTTATTACCAATCATGTCTAAGTGTATTATTAGAATGAGAGGAAAAGGTTTTAATAGCCGTTGGCAGGCTGGCCTTGAAAGGCATTAATATTTACTTAGAGCTGAGGAAACAATGAGCGCTTTTACAAAGGGCACACACAGAGCTGCAGGGCATCGGCTATGTGTGTGTGTGAGAAAGAGAGAGAGAGAGAGAAAGGACATTGTTTAATGTTCAGTTCCTACATAGAAGGCAAGGCTCAGTCCTTCGATGTCCAAGCAGTAACTTTACGCTTGTCCACGTGGTGGCGCAGTCCCTTTAATAACTGTGTGTTCTCCGCTCCCCCAACACTACTTTCTGTTCTGAGGGTGACACTACAGAGACTCACCAACCAGTGCACAAAATGCGATTTTCACACAAAATTAGGTAAGAACAATGGAGTGGAAAGTGTGGGCTCTCCAAAAAGTTCTCCACATTTTGATATTTTCTGAAGAGCCATTACAACTAACCTTGTCAGGTAATTCTAATAGCTTTCCAAGTCCCACCTAACCCCACCCCCAATTTAAATGATTTTTTTCCACAATCTTACATAAAATCGCAGCCGACTATAACCTTGGACTGTACTCTTATAGGACCTCCACTTTGGAAAAAAGATATGAAGATCGGCAAAACAATTCAACCAATTGAATAACAAACCTCTTTCAAAGGATGGAAAATAAGATGCCTGAGCAATGGAAGTGGGGTAGAAGGGGCGATCCTTTCTTAGGGCTTTTGACCCACACCTCACATCCAACAAAAGTCTCACATTTAATTTTACAAAAAAATCTGGTGATGTCCACACTCTCCATGATGGGATACTCTATTTGAAGGAAGACACTGAACACCCAGCTTTAAAGTCATGTGCTGTTACTGAATCCCATCAACTGAACACAGTGAATTAATGTTTCATAAGTCCTGTAAGACGATCTTATTGCATCCCAATTTCTCCACATTAATTTTTTACTCTAAGCATTTACATCAAATGAAATATATGTAAATACGTATATCAAATATATAAAATAGCACAATTTTTGTAATCTCATTTTTTACTTTCATTCTTAATATCGTGAGATCTTGAAAACATTTAATTGGATCACTCTCAACCTCTGAGATATTGTGGTAAAGGAGTAAGGAGGGAAGGGATCTAAGTCTGAAGAAAACACTGCATAGCAAGCATATTTAAATAGTCAAGCCAGTTTTTGAATGCCTTGGTGTGTAAATGGGTTTTGGAAGGCCTGTGACCCTCCTGACAAGGTGTATAGTTGTGCTTGTGTGTGTGTGTGTGTGTGTGTGTACGTGCGTGTATAGATTTGCCAACACTTGTCTGGATGAAGAAGCCACAGCTCTGAGGTCCAAGATAGAAAGAGGAAGCAGAGGAGAAAGGGAGGACAAAGAAGAGGATAGGAGGAGGAGGAGGACAGAACAGAGCTGGGATGTGAGACCTTTTTCCACATGAATCTTCAAAAAGAAGAGGCAGTTAGCTACTTTGCATAACGCAAGAGCAAAAAGCAGCTTACTCTACTCACCTGTCATGGAAACCATCTTGTGGCGTTTACGCCTACGAGGAGAATACTTAAAATGCCGCAGGTGAGTTTAGACTGCTTCTCAAATATTTTTTTTTAAGGTTTTATTTATTTGACAGAGAGAAAGACAGCCAGAGAGTGAACACAGCACGGGGAGTGGGAGAGGGAGAAGCAGGCTTCCCGTGGAGCGGGGAGCCTGATGCGGGGCTCGATCCCAGAACTGTGGGACCATGCCCTGAGCCGAAGGCAGACGCTTAACGACTGAGCCACCCAGGCGCCCCTGCTTCTCAAATATTAAAGTGAGAGAATGTTACCACTTTTCCATCTGTTATTTAAAAGAAAATCATGCCATTTTCAGTGTGAGGAAAGAAAGGAGCTTCATTTTCTAATATCATCAGGACTTCTAGATGCCCCAAATTGTAGAATTAGTTTCCACTAATGATAATTTCACAAGAAGCCACAAAGTGTGGACCATGATTGAGAAGGATACACTAAGTTCATTTGTAAGAGAAACAATGTACTGTGTTGTTCTTTGTTTTTTGTTGTTTTTTTTTTAAGTTAACCCCAATCAGGTCAGGCCAAGCAAAATGTAGCAAGCTGACATCTGCTGTTCGCTTCATGTTCCCAATAGGAAATTATGCTCTTCAGTCTGGTTCCATCCATTTGACTTTATTTGTCCTTTTGCATTTTATTTTATTTTATTTTATTTTACTTTATTTTGATTATTTTTTAGTTACAATAACATTAGAGTCCCAAGTCTTACCCCAGAAATGTTTACAAGCAACTGCGAGGTCACATAAGTAAGCCAGGTCCCCAGAACTCCAAACCGTGGTTGTCAGAGCGGAGCACAGAGATAACAGCGGTCACTGTGAATGACACTTTGTTGTGCTTGTGGGAGGGGGAGGCGATACCTTTCATAAATGTCTTTAAAATGCCCTGACACTGTGTCACAACGGGTTATCTGAGGTTTGGTTGTTTTGCAGTCTTCACTTGAATCAGGATGAGAGAACTCAGATTGATTTGCTTTATCCCATCAGCCCAAAGCCACCAGGACCCTGGCAGGAAATCTATTCTGAGCTCTACATCATCAGCTCAATGCTAGAAGGTGAGGAATGAAGGGTCACAGGCAGTTACACAACAAAAGAGGAATTGAAGTAGGCAATGGCCCCTAACGTTTGTTGCAATATAAAAACTCCTCAAGCAGTTGATAATAAAATAGCATCAGCCGACCTCCAGAGTTGATTAATCCCCATTTTTTCCCTTTCAAGCTGAACAAAAGAGAAAGGTCAAGGCTCATGGAAAGGATGGCATTGCAAACTCGTTCTCATGATCTGTGTTCTGTCCTGAAGTTACTTAGTACATGCATAGCCCAGGAGTATTCAACTGGAGTACCATGTGACCCGCACAAGCACGAGGCACTCCTCCCCTCACAAACTGGGAGTCAACACTGTCTTCTACGCCTCACAAAGTTTCTAGAATTTCCAGGTTGCAGAGGTGTCTGTATTTGCTACAGCCCTTTGCTCCCTCTTTAAGGCCTCTACTGGGTACATTCTGGGGACACTTTGCATCTATTCAACCCACCAGCATTATGGAGGTCAAAGATCAATGTGAAGGTAAGCTCCCATGAATAGGAACTTTGTCTGGTTCATTGCTCTATCTTCAGCACATAGTACAGAGTCTAGCCCACAGAGATTCCTAATAAATGTGAGTTAATTAACTAAGTAGCATGAGGTGAAGGGGGTTGAAGGGTGGGTCAGGAAATAGGTGGTCACCTGAGCATTATATATCACCTGAGAAATTCAACACGACACCAACCTGTCAGAGGCCTGAGATTTCCTTGGTTAAAATGACCTATTTGGGTTAAAGTGTTGTTTTAAGTGGGTTAAAGTGTTGTTTTAAGTTGGGTTAAAGTGTAGTAAGAGGTAAGCCATATTACCTGATGAATAGAACCATTATGGGCCTAGGAAGGGACATCTTCCAAGAGCAGAAAACTTTGAAGAGGCCCAAAACATTAAATGATTGAAAAAAGATCATAGAGAATTTTAAGCCCCTCCGCTCTTAGTCAATTTTTCCTTTTCTTCTTCTTCCCGAATTTGTGAAGCTCATGTGGGTTCCAGGGAAGATCTGAGACAAAGTCAAGGCTTATGGAAGTTTGGGTGGGGGAATCCCATCCTTCACCCCATTCTCAGGTTCCTGGGGGGTGCATTGGTGCTGCTTGCCAGGGACCACTTTTGTTAGAATAATCTCCTCTCTCCTGATGTACACATAGAAAAGTGATTTCTAAGAGATTTTTCTCTAGACTGATGAAGCCAAGAAAGAAGGCAGAATCTTTCCGCTGGATATTTTCTTCCTTTTTTCTTTAATTTATCACCATCAATGAACACCCGCAATATTCGCTGGCTTTTCTAAAGGCTATGATGTAAGATGGATGAGCCTGAAATCGTATAGTGTACCGAGGGCTCTCCTCCCCTACCCCAGCAAATAAACCATTTCATAACTGCTGAGAGAAAAACACTCCTCTAAAGTTAATTTGTTTCTTATTTTTATTACAAAGAGAAAACATAAACCATGACACCCACCATGTTGTGCTTTGAAATATGAAAGGCAAGGAAAACTAATTTGGGAATAGAGGTAGGTGAAGCACTTTGGATGAGGGATGAAAGAGCCAAGTTGAAAGATTAATGCTATGGAGACAAATTGAAATCTAAAGTGAAAGTTTAGACAACAGTAATCAAAATGAATGATAACGGAAAGGCGACAGGATGGGAACATTTGAGGCAACAATCTGATCTGGTTCAACCAGATACTATGGCTTTCTTGCACTTAATGCTAACTGCTTCCTACACCATGAGCGATGACCCTCCCTCTTATACTCAGAGAAAAAGAATAGAGAGTCATCAGAATGCATCACTATTTTTATACACAGTTAAATTAAGTATCCACATAATTCCATGTGAGGCAAATTAGGGTTGGTTTTGTCAGTCAGTTGTTTGAGATTCCCAGGCTTGGGATATTTTTAAAACAATTTAATAGCCCAAGACTTCTCATGGCCCCAAGAGTTTTTTATCGCTCTACTAAGCATCCATCTAGACAAATAATTTCACATCATCAACATTAAAACGTGGAGATCTTATTTTGGTAGGATGTCCTCATATAATTTTAAAACTATAAATAAATTTTCTTACCTGGAAAATGCCGCAACATTATCAGCCAACGTTTCCTGGTCATTTGCCCCGGAAATATAATAGTCATATATAGACTTTGGAAGTATTGATTTAGCATGTTGTTCATAATCACTGATACAAACTAACCGCATAAACATTTTCACAGGTTACTGTCACCCCAGGTTTGGGGTTTTTTTTCCCTGCCTAAGCTTCTACATCCTGATAATTCTACTATTTGTCAATTATTAATAGACTTTTTCCAAAGTTCAGATTTACTTCTCTGTTGCTTACATTAAGTGAGCAAATATATGCTTAGATTTTGCAATTTCACTTGCATTTGTCTGCCAAAGAACAGCTACACCTAAGCCATGAGAAGGTGGGCTTGGGAGGCAAGAGAAGGGGATTAGTTGTCTGTCACATCAAAAATTTAGGACGTAGAGAAGTACTTGCATGAATCCACTCTTGGCTCAGTTCTGGCTAAGGCTGCTTCTTCTGCACATTATGTGCGTTTGCTTGAAACCCCGAATGGGCTGCCCACTCATTTTTCTTCCACATTTGGACCATGAACATATCATGTGACAGAGAGCTTATGGAATGAATGAGGCATCCAGTAAAAGCAGGGTCTCTATATAATATAAAATTCAGCTGATTATAAACATTTGGCTTTAACAAGGAACATTAAGCCCAAATTTACAGCTTATTCTTAGAGTCTTGTCTCACTCTGGGGAGAATATAGGGAGGTGCCATTCCAAAGACCTTGTGGTCTCAATCTAAAATTTCACTCAATCATGGAACACTTGGGGGGAGACTTGTATTATTAAGACATGATTCACAAAGCAATGGCTTTGACATCAGTCAGACCTGGGTTTCAGTCTAGGAGCCTCCACTTGAAGCTGCTCACCACCATTCGGCAGCTGGATTCTAACTGCCTACCTCTGTACGAGAATGTTCTCTTCAACTTGGACCCTGCTTGTCCATCCACTTGGCAGACCACAGTGCTAAGGAGTCAATGCTCCAGGGGACAGCCCTCCATCAAGTCCTCAATTAAGGACTCAAGGGAGTTGGTGCATAAATACCCGAAATCCCCCACTTCCCTAGTTCTCTCTTGCCACCTTCAGGTGCCCGCAGTGTTAGCTGGTTGGGAACCCAACCTGTGGGTTAGCTGCCTTCCCTTCCGATCTCACTTTCCTACCCTTTAATCAAAAAGCTTTAAGCTGTCAGGATTGGCATTGAATTAAACACAGGTTTATTCCAAAATTTCACAAATGCTTACTTTTTTGCATCAGTGTGATAATAGGTAAAATGACATTAATATTGCTATTGGAATGTAAATATCTGTTAAAATATTAAGGGAATCTTAAAAGAAATAACTCAGTTTTACAGTTACCGAAATCACTGAGAAACCTGATCTAAGGACTCTTAACTCTGTGGAGAACTAATTCAAAATTTGCAGATTAAAGCATGACATTTTCATTTGCAACTTTCATAATTGTTAAAACTGTCAGCACCTTGCAACTAATGTAATTTTGGTGCAGAGGCAACTTAATATTCTGTAATGAACCTTAAGCAGACCAAGTTCTGGTGAAACTAATCTTCACTAACTGGTGAAGATAATAAGGCCCAGTGCTTCTCATAATGTGGCCCTGGACCAGCAGGACCAGCAGGACCAGCAGCGGCAGCCTCACCTGGGAACTTGTTAGAAATGCAAATTCTCAGGCTCCCACCCCAGTCCTGCTGGATCAGAAATTCTACAGCTATTGTACCGTAACAAGCCTTCCAAGTGACTCTAGATGTACAAGATTGTGTGAGAACCACTGCTTTGGCAAGATGGAGAATAAAGGAAGATTTTGTTTTTAAAGGCTTGAACGAAAACAAAAAAATCCACTCTCATTCTATGCAGTGGCAGCCTGACAGCTGATTTGGAGTACCACGTTCATGAATAAACTATAGTCCCCACTTTGCTTAATTAATCTCTTGGTGGAAAGAGCTAAAAGAAGTGGTTGGAGCTTAGAAAGCTTTTGTTAATTTGTGATAACTACATTGTTTCAATACCTTACATTCTCTGAGAGACACGCACTCCTCTCTAAGCCTCTGTGAAGTGAGATGCTGAGGGTAGAAGGTGACAAAACAAATTCAGTCTTTGTTCAAGGTGCGACAGGCTGCACTTGCCCACGTGATACCCCCTTTCCCCCCCCCAGTCTGGGATCAGGACTATAAATGCCATTGTAATAGCACCTGCTGGATTTGGGCAGTCTCCTTCACAATGGCCAAAAGATAGGGATTTTTTTTTTTCCTTGTACTAGACTCAGTAAAATCCTAACGTTCTTCCAGCTCTTCAGACTCTCCCAATAAAATGTGCAGCAGAACCATGCCTCACCATCTCTACAACCCTTGGACACCTTCCAAATCATGGGGATCTTTTCTGCCTTCATTTCAAGGACAACTGCCTGAGCTGTAAAAAAGCGCCATATCCTCAACTGGGTCTTCACTCAGAGGTCTTAAGGTATGATTTAGACGATCGTTTGGAGAATGTCTTATTTCCTGTTTTTATCCTTTTTAGAGGCATTTCATCTTCCCTGAGGTGTCGGGTTGGTGCAATCTCGGCCCCTACACTACTTCTAGGCACCAGGAGGGGCCGTGTTGCTGGCATCACAGGCACCAATGCCCGCAAGAAACCAACCCGCCAGGAGAACTGGAGAGAGTGCCTCTCACGAGGGCAAAAACTATTTCATGGTGGTTGTACTTTGTGTTCTCCTGCTTACTAATGAGTTTGATAATCTTTTAGAAGCATATTCATTGGCCTTTTATTTTTCTACTTTGTGAAACGCCTGCTTGTGTCTTTGGCAATTTTTTTTTTTTTTTTGTATTAGATTTGTTATTGTGATCTAGTGGCAGAATTTCTTTATATACTTTGGAGACAGATCCTTTGTGGGTGTACGTACATAAGGTACATTTTTACTAAGTTCTTGGCTTTCTTTCCTACAGGAAGATGCCAATGTCAGTATCAAAGCTGTGTGATGGAAAGAATGTGGTTAGATATTCTCCAGTTCCTTTCTTTTTCTTCCTTCTTCACGCTTTCTCTACACCCTTCCCTTCTCTCTTTCTTGATCTGTGTCATCTTCCACTCAGTTTCCTTTGTTGTCTTCTTCTTTTTCCCCTTCTTCTCCTTCTCCACTTCTTCCTCTTTCTCTTCCTCCTCCTTCTTCTTCCTCTTCCTCCTCCTCTTCCTCTTCTTCTTCCTCTTCTCCTTCCTATTATTCTCCTTCCACTACCTCTTCTTCTTTTCTTCCCGTTCTTCCTCCTCCTCATTCTCTTATTATCCCTCTTTTATTTTTCTCTCCTTGTTCTAATTAGAGACGATTCCTAAACAGGCAAGTTACCTAGAGTTAGGTGGATTTTTTTGTGGGGGGGGTTCATCCACTAAATGTGTTACCCCTTGAGGTCCTGGTTTTGAGCTGGGATGAAAGGGTGTGCAATCATTAGAAACTTTTGGAAAAGTTTCCTCTTTCATGCTATGCAGGAGGGCTGACCTCTCAAGCAGTCATATGGGGGTGGTCTGAAGATGGAGGTGAGGGGTGTGAAGATTTTACTTGTGCTTCTCTATTGCCCTGAGTCAACACCCTTTTGAGTGTTCACATTTTAAGTGGCGTGGTTTGTTTGCTGTTCCCCAAGGTCCATGGGGTTCTTAAAATAGAGCTCCAATACAGTGATCAACATATACCTTTGGGGGATAAGTTGCTCTGCTTACTTCTCTGGGATCTTGCTTTCACCCAATATTTGGTCTGTTTATTCCTGATTATTTTATGAACATTTTTATACCATTAGAAATACCTGGATTATATTTAAAATAACTATAAATTATTTCCAGCAGGATGATTGAATTGACATGTTTTAGATCACTTAGTTAGTAGGAACCTGGGTGACAACTCATTTAACTACTAACTGGTAATCATGAATTATTAGGTCAGTTTTGTTTTCCTACTTTACCTGGTCCAGGATGTGGAAACAGGGACTCCCCTCCCCTCCCTTCCCACTCCCCACCCCCTGACTCACCACCACTATCCTTTCACTGAGGGTGTGGCCCTTCAGGTTCCTATCTTAAAACGGGAGTCTCCGTGGCTCCGTGGCTTCACGGCTCCATGGCTATTTGTCTCCTCACCCTGCACACTCAGACTCTCAGTGGACAGAGCTTCGCAGATGTCCTTTGGACAACTTTCAACTTCAGCGTTGTTTACCAGACTGTTGGGCTTTTGCTTGGCTTTGAGTTTTTATCTTTGTGCTTGTTTTTGTGTTTGTTTACTTGTTTGGCTTCTCAAGGATATCCATTACTTTTTTGCCATTTCTGCAACACATTGTAAAATATGCTTTTAATATTTTCTCATATCTATAGGTGTTTTGTGAAAGACTTTTTCTTTAGAAAACCAAATCTACAGTATTTTCAAAAGCCGGAGTCTATGTTTTTTCTTTAATTATGGGTCTTTTATTGTACAGAAATTTAAATTTTATAATGTAATCAAATTTTTCATTAGTTTTACTGATGGTTTGGGCTCTTTAGTCTCATTTACAAAACTCCCCTAGAGGTCATCAAAGCATTCTCCTGTATTTTCTTCCATCTGGAATTGATCTTTGTGCACTGAGCTTGTCATTACTGCTCTTTGGCCAATAGGTCTCTTTGTCTTCTAAGCCCATCTTGGGATTGCATGACCTGAAATGTCCTGGTGCAGTTGGGCCGTAAGACCTGTTCTGGCCAAGGAATCATGGGTGGAAGTATAGTTTATCAACTGAGAATTTAATTGTTAACTGAGACCCTCTGGGGCTACCTTTTCCTTTGCCACAGTAACTACCAATATTCCAAATTCCATCAGCCTGAGTTCCCAAATGTGAGTATCATAGAGCATAACCTCCAGGCAGACCAAAATGCCTACGTAGTGTGAGCAAGAATAAGCTTTTGTTGTTTTAAGATACTGAAACTTTGAAGTTTTTATTGCTGCAGTATAATCCAACACACTCTGACAAACTTAAACCATAGAATTAAAGAAAGAGTCACCAAAAAAGAAAAAAAAAATAAGTATTTGGTTAGGGTGAGTGGTAGGAAACCTGTTGAAGGGAAAAAGGATTAAAATTCATGTCATGCAGTGGCAAAGCCATTATTATTCATGTCATTTGCAGTAACTTGGAGGCAGATTATGTACTTAATGAACATGTACTATTAAGAGAAGGAGTTGGAAAGCAAAATTTGCAACATGAGTTGGCTACTATTGGCAGCATTGGGTGAATTATTACAAGAAAAATAAATAAACTCAAAAAGGCTTGACTGGATTATAGACAGGGGGGAAAAAAGATTCTCCAGTGGAAAAACACAAAAGAGTCTCCAAAGAGAGAGTTCAGAAATTTGGGGATTTGAAAAGCTTGGAGAGGCTAGTGGTTCCCAAACCCTGTCAATATAAAATTTAAAAGATGTTTGTGTATAAAGGCCAGTTCAAATTTAGTTCCGTTCAAGGATCAAATCTAGGACACAGTCCTCACGTTCCTTATTAATACAACTGAATATGTTAATCCATTTCAGAGCAAGACCCAAATAAGAATATGATACTCAATAAATCTTTTCATATGGATAAGACAGCTTGGGGAAAAGAGTAAAATCATGTGGCTGATATACCCAAGGTATGCTGCTCCAGATATCCAACGCTGGATGGCAAACCATTGCAAATTTAGTGACACAAAGCAAGATCCATTTTGTTATGCTCATGGATTCTGTATGTAAGGAATTTGGACAAGGCAAGCAAGGATGGTTTTACTCTATTCTGTGCTGTGGGATTCAGTTGTATGACATGAATGGATGGGGGTTAGAATCATCTAAAGGCTAATCATTCACGTATCTAACACCTTTGCTGGGATGTCTCAAAGGCCAGGGTCAGCTGGGACTGTCATCCAGAGCATCTGCTACACGAAGTTTCTTCACATTGTTAGGACTTCCTCACAGCGTGGTAGCCTCAGGTGCCTGGACTTCTTACATGATAGCTTAGCACTCCAAGAGTGAATGTGCAAGGCATAAGCTACATAACTTTAATGACCCAGCATCAGCAGCCATGTAGCATCACTTCCTCTGCTTTTGGTCAAAGCAGTCTCAAGTCTACCCAGACTCAAAGGGATGGAGACAGAAACTCCAACTCTTAATGAAATGACTGTCTAAGAACTTGTGGCCACATTTTAATCAACATATAGACACAATGAGGTCAAAAGAGATAGAACAGCATAGGGGGAAGAAAGTAAAGAAACGCTTTCTCTTAACTAGCAGGAATCCATTCCTGAAAATCAGAAATTCTGCATGAAAATAAAAATTGGAAGTCTACTTCCTATTATTTAAGTGGGGAAAATTTATAATACAATAAATGTCAACATTCAGTCCTCAACTAATTTCCTAAAAGACAGAGTAGGACATCTATCTGTAAGTTCTAAGCTATGTCAGGATATAAAATGCTTAAAACATCATTTCCGATGATCAAACAATTTAAAATGTTGTTAAACAATTACTTCATCTTCTCTAAGAAGGCCACACATCCCTGCAGACCCTCAGCACACGTTTCAAAGCATCCGCATGTGTTTCTGCCCTTTAACAAATGGTAATCAGAATGTAATGCAAGACTTTTACCCACATAATTTTATTTAACATGTTCAGTTGCATTTGGGGGATAAAAATATAAATTTTGACTTAGGAAAATTGTTCAAATAAAAAATTGAAACTATATGTGTTTTAATTGTGAATATTAAGAACCAAAATGTGTTGTATCAAAAAGCAAGAGAGGACTTCAAAACTGCTATAGACAAATGTCCACAGAAGGCACTCATTCTTCCTCCTTTATAGTGGTTTTTCTGTCCTGTTTTGTCTCTATACACTGTGTAGGATGGTGCTTTGTGATCTTTTATCACAATCACCTGGGGATTAAGCATAAGTTCCTATACTCATAACTAGCATTTCTGATTTCTGAGGTCTGAGAATTTACATCTCAAATATTTGATAATGCTGGCCCACAATTTGAAGAATTCTTCTACAGAAGCTAGGAAACATTTTTTTTAAGGTTATAAGTCTCCAGATAAAGAGAAGCCACATTCTGACCCAATGCAGAGACCCTACACATCATCTCTGATCTCAAAACTCCCACCCATCGAGGAGTGGGGAGCCTGGGCTCTGAGCTGAATGCCATTTTATTAAAGGAGATTTTCTATTCCTCTCTTATGGGGAAGGAATGAGTTCATTTTGCTTTAGGAGGCAAAGTGGGCCAAATATTTGATTTAACAGATACATCCAGTTCCTCCCTTCAAGGCTCATCATGGTGATAGTGCAGGTTTAGATTCCCTTGGGGAGGAGGTCCGCTAGTTCTGGAACATAGGATTAGCTCTAGTCAATGAATTGTTCATGGAAGTGATGACTGTCAGTTTGGGGTGGAAACATTTAATCACCCATGTAAGACCCTCCTTACCTCTTTTCCTTGTCACATCAGCCAGCGAAGTTCTAACAGTGGCTGCTTTGTCAAGCTGGCTCATGGACTTAAGGCAACGAAGAGCCCCAGGCAACACATAATGGGAACATGGTGTGATCACAAATTATACCTTTGTTGTTCTAGGTCGTATACTGCATCCCAATCTTATGGATATATATAGGTAGGAATTAATTTATGTTTTCAAATAACTAATCAGTTGTCTCACTGTCACTTATCAATAGCTGATCTTTCTCCACTCTCAATAATATTCTGTAAGACAGAATATGTCATACTATGCATATAACCTAAAACTTGTTCTTTTTTTAAAAAAGATTTTATTTGTTTTAGAGAGAGAGCATGCGTGGGCAGGATGAGGCACAGAGGGGGAGGGAGAGGGAAGGAAAAGAATCTCAAGCAGACTCCTGGGCGGGGAGCCCGAGGCAGGGCTGATCCCATGACCCTGAGATCATGACCTGAGCTAAAGCCAAGAGTTAGATGCTTAAACGATTGAGCCATCCATGCACCCCTAAAACTTGTTCTTTTGATTAACAAAAAACTAACTTGGGGCACCTGGGTGGCTCAGTCGGTTAAGCGTCTGCCTTTGGCTCAGGTCATGATCCCAGGGTCCTGGGATCGAGTCTGACATCAGGCTCCCTGCTCAGCAGGGAGTCTGCTTCTCCCTCAGCAATCCCCTCCCCACTCGTGCTCTCTCTCTCTCTCTCTCTCAAATAAATAAATAAAATCTTAAAAAAAAAACTAATTTTATGCCACAAGTTTTTTTCTGTAGCTGTAAAGATATTCCCAAGGTTAATGATGAAACAAGATGGATAGTAAGCACTAGCCATTATGCTCTCCATAAGCAGTGTACAGAAAGGTAAGCCAGCAATCTCTGGAGGGCACAGTTCTTTTTTTTTTTTTTTTAAGATTTTTATTTATTTATTCATGAGAGACACAGAGAGAGAGAGAGAGAGGCAGAGGGAGAAGCAGGCTCCCAAGGAGCAGGGAGCCTGATGTGGGACTCGATCCCAGGAGCCTGGGATCATGACCTGAGCCGAAGGCAGACGCTTAACCATCTGAGCCACCCAGGCGCCCCTGGAGGGCACAGTTCTTAAAACACAGCAGCATGGGGGCTCCTGGGTGGCTCAGTCGTTAAGCATCTGCCTTCGGCTCAGGTCATGATCCCAGTGTCCTGGGATCAAGCCCCACATCGGGCTCCCTGCTCAGCAGGAAGCCTGCTTCTCCCTCTCCCACTCCCTCTGCTTGTGTTCCCTCTCTCGTTGTGTCTCTCTGTCAAATAAATAAAATCTTTAAAAAAAAACAAAACAAAACATAGCAGCATGAGGAAGCAGTGAACGAGAGCAGACTGGCTAATAATGAGATGTCATGCTCTCTGATTTAGAGATTAAGAATCAGAATCGAAATGACGTGAACCAGTGCAGTTTTGTTTAAACTATTGTCTTGTTCTAGGAGAAAAAGCTCAGGATATTGAAAACACGACATAATTTCTGCAAGGAGATAATCTGAAGCCAGACAGGAATGAAAGCTCTACCTACAAGCCCATGCTGAAAGGAGATTGCTGCACTTGGACTTGCATCCTGGAATAGAGTCTCATTCTGCAGGCACCTTGTCTAGAGGGTGAAACTGAGATGCCGGCAGTCCTCCTGCACCTGTTCAACTCTATGACTCTTAAGAGTGTTACTGATGAATATTAATTAAGCATGCTTCATGTAAATCATTCCCAGTCACTAAAGGCTGAAAGTCACAAATCCGTGTACATGTCAAATGAAAAACTCCTGTTAGCATATTTGACAACTGGAAAATTGTTGGGGCCAACATCTTTTGGAAATTGCTAAAATGAGAGAACATTTTTACAAGAAATGTGTGTGGGAACCATGCAAATTTATTAAAAGCAAATGGATTTGGGGAAAGGAGCAGATTGAACGAATTTCCATCCTTCTTTCCTCGTTTTGTTGATAGTGGTAAGGGTGATGGATTTTTAAAAAACATAATAATGACCCAATTTTTAAAAAGAATTATAAAGTGCTTTTGTATATTTTGATACTTCAACTCCATAGGCTCTTCAACTCAATATTGCTGGCAATAACCCTTGGGGCAGGGTAGTCGCCCATCCACAAAGGATAGCATAGGAAGAAAGAACATTTAACTTCTAACATATTACTAGTGAGGAAATAGTTTGGCAGGAATGGCATGTCTCCTATCTGCTTTGGGATTGGTAGTACAGAACGGTTCAGTGTGAGGTTTCAGGCCAATATAGGTTAGTTACACGAGGATTGATTCTCAGCTTTTTCAAACTCTACTGGAGGGGCGCCTGGGTGGCTCAGTCGTTAAGCATCTGCCTTCGGCTCAGGTCATGATCCCGGGGTCCTGGGATCGAGCCCCACATCGGGCTCCCTGCTCGGCGGGGAGCCTGCTTCTCCCTCTCCCACTCCCCCTGCTTGTGTTCCCTCTCTCGCTGTGTCTCTCTCTGTCAAATAAATAAATAAAATCTTAAAAAAAAAAAAAAAAACAAACTCTACTGGAAGTCATACATTGACCCATTAGGCTTTAGAAGCTACAATAATATAGTCTCTTTGCTTTTCACTGTAAATATATTTGCTCAATATAATGTTATATTGATGTGTATCGTATATCATCTACTACATTAACATGCATCATATGATATTATTTTAATATATATTATTATGATAAACTTGTTGATCAAAAGTTATACAGATCTTAGGCTAAGGCAAAATTGGAAAACATTAATGATTACTTATGAAAGGCAATTTCTTTGTGGCAGTTACTTCTCTAGAGACACTGGGTCCCAGTGTGAAGGGGGCTAGAAAGAATCGATAAGGCCCTCTTTCCTCGGTTGCACAAAACCGGAAGTACTACACTGGTCTGTGTAGACAGTGGTTCAGCAATATCCTCCACTGTAATTCCACTTTGGGTACAGCACCAAGTAGTATTTGTTAATTAATATTAAATACAGGTGCCACAGGGACCTTTCAAGTATTTCTCTTTTTAAAAAAAAAGAATTTATTTATTTATTTGAGAGAGAGAGTGAATGAGAGGGAGAGAGAGAGCACGAGAGGGGGGAGAGTCAGAGGGAGACTCCCCTGAGTGGGGAGCCAGACATGGGGCTCGATCCCAGGACCCTGGGTTCATGACCTGAGCTGAAGGCAGATGCTTAACTGGCTGAGCCCCAGGTGCCTCTATTTGTCTCTTGCTTATCAAAATTTACATGGTCAGGTTCTAGGAAACAGAAACGATGGGTAAATTTCATATCAGTACATTGTGCTGCCCAAGTGGTATGTGCTTTATGTGTTGAAAGAAAAACCTACCACCACCTTTCACCTTCCCCATGGCCTTCCCTTTTAAATACTCCTCTAGGGAGGATAACTCAGCTGCTGGATCCACTCTTTGCCGTTCCTACCTTTTCTCCTCTATTCTGCTTACAAGTCTCCAGCAGCTTGGGCGCCTGGCTGGCTGAGTCAGTTGAGTGTCTGCCTTGGGAGTCCTGGGATCAAGCCCTGTGTGGGGCTCCCTGCTCAGCAGGGGAGTCTGCTTCTCCATCTGCCCCTTCCCCACTTGTCCTCTCTCTCTCTCTCAAATAAATAAATAAAATGTTTTGTTTTTTTTTTTTAAAGTCTCCAGCAGTCATCTAGGGACAATGAGGTAACCCAAGGTTGAAGACCAGAGCTAAAGGTGGCAGGGAAGAAAGAGGCAAGGAACCTGGGTCCTGAGGCCCACAGAGCCACCATACCAATGCTAAACCATCTGCTTCCCAATGTCCTTCATATAATAGAACATAACTCTTTATCTTATTTAAGTTCTTTATATGCAGGGTATCTTTTGCTAGAATCAAAACACAGCTCCTTACTGACCAGGACTCAGTTCATCAGCATGCCCAGGAAAGGATGCAATAAGATAATAAGATATATAACATATTATATATACAAATATATACACACTTATACTATATGTATACACATACACAAATATTTTGTATGTATATAAATATATGAAATTGCAGTTTATATATATACAAGATTAACTATAAGTTATAGTTAACTGAGAATTAAATGTAATTTAATACATAATCTACAGAACTCAAGATATTAGCAGTCATTACAATTAGTTTTACTGAGAACAATCCCAAAAACAATCATTAAAATGTTGGTTCTTGTTTTCTTTTCTAAAGATTTATTGGGTTGAACAAAGGTGTGTTCATATGTGTGTGTGTTGTGATTTTGACCTTCAACAGAAAAACCTCAGTTTGAAGATTCTCTTTTCAACAGAAAAACCTCAGTTTGAAGATTCTCTTTTGGACCTTATCAACTAAAATTTTCCAACATAATCAAACACTATCAATGAGAATATTCATAGTGCCCAACCGTAGTTTCTAAAACCACAAGAGTGGAATGATTGATTCCTCTCCAGTGCCCTTTTAAACTACTTTTTAAAAAGCTATGTGCCCCTAATCTGGAGGACCTCTTCTTAGGTTAGAAATGGATAACTTATCTCAACAACCACTAAGCCAGGGCACTGGGCTTTTAGAAATCCCAACAGAAGTTTAGATTTACTTTGTATAAGAAGATAGATAAAAGACATATATTCTAAGCCTGAACCCTATCACCCAAGGTGGACATTAACCCTCAGAGCTGAGGCAGGGTAGCGCTAATGAGATTTTGTCCTGAGTAATGGCCCTTGTTTCTTTCTTTTTTTTTAAATTTAATTTTATTATGTTATGTTAATCACCATACATTACATCATTAGTTTTTGATGTAGTGTTCCATGATTCATTGTTTGCATATAAAACCCACTGCTCCATTCAATACATGCCCTCTTTAATACCCATCACTGGGCTAACCCATCCCCCCACCCCTCCCCTCTAGAACCCTCAGTTTATTTCTCAGAGTCCATAGTCTCTCATGGTTCATCTCCCCCTCTTCTAACAGACCAAAATACGCCCAAAATCTAATGTGTGTCACTGATCTATTCACCAGCCTGATCATGTTTGATCATATTCTTTTTGTTTTTTCTTTTTCTTTTCTTTTCTTTTTCTCTTTTTTCTTTCTTTCCCTTTCTTTTTCCCCAGTTTTGGGTCTCTCATGGCCCTTGTTCCTTAATGAACCCTTCAACAACTGCCAAGCTCAGAGACTCTTCCAGTCTGTTGAAGGAGACCTTTACTATCTCAGCTCTCTCTTCAATAATAAACAACAGAATGTTCCCAAGGTTCTGAGGGTAATTACAAATTTACCTCGTGCCAACAGCTTCATAATCAGGAAAACAAAGGCTGCTTTCAACCTCCATGCAGCCCCTGAGTGAAGTCTACCGGTCAGCCCGTTACAGAAAGTCAGCCTGTTATAGAAAGTAAAAGTGGAGAATTTTTCAGATGACCAAGGTGGCCAGTCCCTTGAGTGGAAAGACAAATCACAGGGGTTTTTTTATGGCTGGCTTTCCCCCCAAGCTAGAATGAGATAATAGTATAATGAAGCCTTACAATTCTTTTTTTTTTTTTCTGAGCCATACTTTATCCACTGAGGAATATCTCCTGAAGGTTAAATATATGTGTTTAAGAATCCTATTGTTACCCTTTGTTTGAGAGAAAAATCACAAAGAAGGTAGGAATTGTTGAAAAGAATATGGTGAATTTGTAGCAGAATGACAATTGGAAAAAATCTATCTAACATTTTCTCTGTCAAGTGGCTTTCACAGTTGTCCCCTGGGAGCACTTACGTCCCTTCTGAACACAATAAGGATAAATAAGCCTGTGTTTTCTCACAAGTGCTCAGCACACCCATGTCTATCTACCTTTTTCTCCTCTGAGTAGCCACAGTCATCCCTGCAGTTCAGTCAGACAACGGTGGGAACCGGGCCAGCTCCATAATTCTCAGCCCTTTATCTTAACAGGATTTCCGAGAAGTCATGTGGATATGGATCATACAAATTATTCTGCCTTTTCGGCTCTCAGTAGCAGGAAAGTGTCTGCTAATGAGATTTCAGTATTGACAAACAATCAGCATTTTCCAGAAAGGAGATCGCATCACTTTCAATGTGCAGGAAACAATTTCTCAAGTTCAAAAAGCACAGGAAATATAAAATGATGGATTTAAAATTATGGTCCTATGGGCAGGTTATTTATTTTTGGCCAATATTTCTCAATAGAAATAAAGTACCTTTTTATTCTTTTTCCACTCTGGAGTCACTACCTACTGCTCCAAAAATCAGTATCTGATGATGGTAAATAATTCCCGCCCGTAGAGTAGCAGGACCTAAGTTCTCAAAATGTTTGGATACATACAAAATGAGCAGTACCTGGAATTCAAGTTCAACTAATGAGACACAATCTAGCTTGTATTTGCCTTTTTTCATTTCCTGTGGTCAACACGCAGAGAGGCAGCAGCTTCTAAAGTCATTTCCCAAAGTGGGTTCCGTTCATCCTTAGTAGAGAGTCTTGGACAGAAACACTCACAGGAACAAGTATGTGCCTCAGGGAAAACTATTAACTGTTTAGATCGCAACCTTCCAGGTTATTTGATTTTAGTCTCTCATTGTCTTTGAGCTGTTTTACAACACTGTAAGTCATAGGCATCTGATGGAAATGCTCTATCATTCTTGTCTATAGACAAGCAGACTCAGTCCTCTGCTGTAGAAGAGCAAGAGGCTTCCCTTCCTGTCTTGTAGAAACATCGGTGTTGCTTCCATATGCATATTCCTCTTAACATTCCTGATCTAGAAATGCATCAACCTTTTCTGTCTGGTTCTTTCACTGATTATGAATTCCATAAAATCTTTAACAAGGGTGCCTGGGTGGCTCAGTCGTTAAGTGTCTGCCTTCGGCTCAGGTCATGATCTCAGGGGCCTGGAATCGAGCCCCGCATCAGGCTCCCTGCTCAGTGGAGAGCCTGCTTCTCCCGCCTCCCACTCCCCCTGCTTGTGTTCCCTCTCGCGCTGTGTCTTTCTCTGTCTCTCTCTTAAATAAAATCTTTTTTTTTAAGATTTTATTTATTTATTTGACAGAGAGAGGGAGAGAGACAGCGAGAGAGGGAACACAAGCAGGGGGAGTGGGAGAGGGAGAAGCAGGCGCACCGCCGAGCAAGGAACCCAATGTGGGACTCCATCCCAGGACCCTGGGACCATGACCTGAGCCAAAGGCAGACGCTTAACGACTGAGCCACCCAGGTGCCCCTTAAATAAAATCTTAAAAAAAATCTTTAACATATATTCATTGTTATATCTGTCTGTGAGTCATTTTACCCCTTGGTGAAAATTATCTTTTGACATGTGTATATATTTTTTAGAAAAGATACTACAAGTTTGGGAAAGGCTAGTAACAGGACAGGCCACTGAGTGGAGACTCTGAGACCTGAGTCCCTTCCCAGACTGCCCTTAACAACAGGATGGCTATCTTTTAACTTTCTATTGTGGAAAATTTCAAACAAATTCGAAAGTAGAACAGTGCGATGACGTTCCTTCCATCTAACCACTACACAGCTTTTGCAATTTCCAACTCATGGCCAATCTTATCTCTTCCATTCTCTCCCCACAACTTCCCGTGGGATTATTTTGAAGCAAATTCTAGACATCATACTATGTTGTGTATCTCTAAAAGATAAAGGCTCATTTTTAAAAAGTCATAGCCACAATACCATTATCATACATAAAATCTAACAAAAACTGCTGTAAGTCATCAAATATTCAGTTGTCATTCAAATTGCAACTTTCTGACAAGTCATCTTCTGGCTCTGAAGAGCACTTCTTCTGTTGATCTCTGCTATACTATTTGAAGGTGCATTTTTAGGGGTACAGGTTTCCTCCACTATCCAAAACAACAGTGTTCCCATGAAACCTTTGAAAACCAAAAGGCCATAAAGCGAAGATGCAATTACCATTTTATATGGAAACATTTTTGAGTGTTTTCAGAACCCAAACATAACTTCTTTTAGGTTTTTCTGATACCTTAGGACCTTGCTGAGGGATACACAAAATCAGTCAAGTACAGATGCTCACATGCACTTCAAAGCTATGGCAACTTGATGCTGAGATGCTGAGTGTAGGTCCCTGGGGGGAGGAGCTTGGCGGGGCCACTCTCAGTGCTTGGAGCATGAGCTGCCTTTACAAGAGCTTGCTGCAAAACAAACACTAGAGGCGATTTTTGCACTCCACATTTTTTTAAAATAAAAATCATCTTTGAATTTCTTTTGGTTAGAGAAAACAGGTATTAATGTAGGTCTTTCATAAATGCACCTCTGCTCTCTGGGTTCCACTGCTCCAGACCAGGGCATCCCCATTCTTGCGCCCACCCACGGCCAGGAGGGCCAAGGCTCCGTGCTGTATATTTAAGTTTAGGGGCCAGACTCTTGGGCACATAGGTAAATAAATACTCTGTCTGCATAAAAAATGAATAAATAAATAGATGCCAAGTGGCTTAAGGTAGACTTCCAAAAAGGTGGGGGATGTCTGTATCTTGCTGAAATATGGCACCTCTGAAATATTGAGCACCTATGAAATATTGAAATTTTAGAAATTCAAACCCTTGTTCAAATGCACCACTTTGAATTACTACTTCAAGAAATTGAGCAGTAAATAGTTTTGAATGAGCCTCTCCCATTAAGGTGTTTGTGTGTATAGATTTTTAAGTATCAGGTTTCTTAAAATGAGCCATTCCTTCACTATTTATCTACTTCAACAAATCTTACAAAATGATGATACAGCTGACCATTGAACAGTGTGGGGCTTAGGGGAGCTGAGCCCCTGCACAGTTGAAAATCTGAGGGTAACTTTTGACTCCCTAAAAACTTAACTACTAGTAGCCTACTGTTGACGAGAAGCCTACTGATAATGTAAACAGTTGATCAACACATAAAAGCATAAGCAATTACTAAATAAGGTCTCTGGGTTTCTCTACATGTTCATGAATGTAAGAGGCATTCATTTCATATCTTTAGATTTGCCTCTAACATATGAGCCAGTAGAAAGCACTCTGGAATTAAAAGTCAATTGTCTTCACTATTAATGATTGGGAGGTGTCTTAGTCAACTTGGGGTGTTATAACAAAACATCACAGATTGGTGGCTTAAACAACAGAAATTTATTTTTTCACTGGGGCTGAGGACTTTAAGATCAAGGTCCTGGCTGCTTCGGCCCCTGGGAGAGCTCTTTTTCTGGTCTGCAAATAGCTCTTTTCACTGTGTCCTCCCATGGCAGAGAGAGGGGAGGGGACGGTGTTCTGGTGTCTCTTCCTCTTCTTCTAAGGGCACTAGCCCTATCAGATTAGGGCCCCCCATCCCTATGAAGTCATCTAACCATATCACCTCCTCACAGGTCCCTTTCTCTAAATACATTCACACCACGGGTTAAGGCTTCAGCATATGAGTTTGGGGGTAGGGGACACAAATATTCGGTCCATAACTATAGTTTAATCCAAAAATTTCATCTTTAATGAATCATTCATTCAAGTGCTCAGGCCAAACACCTAGGAAACGTTATTAATTCTTCTCTTTCCCTTTCACCTTCCATGTCCAATCTAGTAGCAACTCCTACTGGCTTCATATTAAATTATATCCCAGTTCCTATCACTAACCAACACCTGTGTTTCAATCACTATGGTCTAAGCTACCATCTTTTCTCACTGGACCTGATGACCTGAAGATGAATTTAATAACAAGTCAAATCATGTCACTCCTCTGCTTTCAACTCTGCAATGACTTTCCATCCACTTGGAAGAAGATCCATACTTCTTTCCAGGTGGTCTTCAGGGTGCTACATGATTTGCCCACTCCCGCCACACACACACCAACTGCTTCATCTCCAACTATTCACCCTGTATTTATGTTTACTTAAAGACATCATACTTATTCTAGCTCCAGAGCCTTTGTAATTGCTCTTCTTCTCCAAGAAACAGTTATCTTCTAGATTTTTCTAAGCTGGCTCCTTTTCCTTATTGAAGAAATCATTCCAATGGTGCGTTTTCAGAGCAGACTTCCTTGATCCTATGTAATTGCACCTTCTTCCCTAACCCTGCCCCTTATCCTGCTTTATTTTCTTCCTAGGACTTATGAGAATCTGAAATTAAGTCTTTTGCCACTTATTAGTATTGGTGCCCCCACTAGAATGTAAACTCCTTGAAGTCACAGGCTCATCTCTCTTTTCCACAGTGGAGTCTCCTGTGTCCAGAATGGAGCGTGCTGTATAGGATGCTATGGTAGGCTGAATGACTACCCCCCCCACCCCCTTCAACATGTTCACATCCTTATTCCTGGAATCTGTGCATGTGTTACCTTGAATGGCAGACGGACTTTACAGACGTGGTTAAATTAAGGATCTTAAAATGGGAAGGTTATTCTGGATTATCTGTTGTGGGTCCAAATGTAATCGTGAGTTTTTATAAGAGAAAGGTAACAAGGCCAATAGAGGAGAAGGTTGATGTGGTGACAAAAGCAGAGATTGGAATGATGTGGCCAGGAACTAAAGAATGCTGGCAGCTTCCAGAAGCTGGAAGAGTCAGGGAAATGGATCCTCTCCTGGAGCCTGCAGAAGCAAGCATCTGGCTGACACCTTGATTTTAGCCCCTTGAGACCCATTTTGAACTTTTAACTTCCAGAACTGTAAGAGAATAAATTTGTGTTGTTTTAAACCACTAAATGTGTAGTAATTTGTTACAGCAGCTGTAGGAAATGGATATAGATGCGTTTAATAGGTATTTGCTTCAGGAGTCAATTCCTTGCAGACGTGATTGAGAGCACAAGCTGTAAACGAATACTCTTTCTGTTCGTATCTAATCTCTTAGATTAATGAGTGCATGTAAAGCACTTTATACAATCACTCAATAAATGGAAACTGTCGTATTATTATTGTTTTTGGTCCAAAGAGAAACCCTAGCCTTAGGCTCCTTAACCCACTTCACGTTAAAATCACTTGAAGAAGTTTAAAATGCTTGTGCTTTATCTCCCAAAGGCAGGCCAGCTACATAATTTGCAGGACCACTTATTCATGCATTATTAAGAATTTCAAAACAGCAGCAGCATGACATTTAAAGATTTTTATTTATTCCAGAAAGAGAGTGAGTGTGCAAACGGGGGGAGGGCAGAAGAGGAGGAGGAGGGACAAGCAGACTCAGCACTGAGCACAGAGCTGCTCTTGGTGCTCGATCTCAGGACCTGAGCAGAAACCAAGACTCAGGCGCTCCACCCAGGCACCCCAACAAGGTGACATTTAACTGAGCTTTGGGCCCTCCTAAGCATGGGGCCCTGCACGACTGTACAAGATGGATCCCCATGGAGCCCACCGTGTACGAAGACCGAAAGAATTTATCTAGGGCAGTGTTCTGTTGTCTGTAGTATTGAAAAGCCAAATCATTCTAGTATAAACCCACAGTTGAGAGCCTCTGATATACTCCAACAATATCATTTAGTAAATCAAGCATGCTGGGGCCCATGTCCAGAACATCACTAAAACAACCTCTTGATAAGACAAAGTTGAGTCCATTGCTTACTCTGGTAAGGCAGAGCACTACCTCAGCAGATTCTTAGTGACATCTCGGTGGGGGAAGGATAAACTTGAGCTATTGATTCAAATTTGGAAGTCCTGTTTAAGGTAGTTTTTTCTCATGAGTGAAGGCAGGCTTGGTTGGAACTGGGTAAGAATCAGAATACAGTAGTTCAGGGTCAGTGAACACAGTAAGCCAAAAAGACTTGTAATGTACCATCTGATACCTTCTACTGAAAAGTCTGATGGGCCTTTTAGAAAGTTTCTGGAAATAGCATAAAGTTATTTGTAACTTCTAACTTCCTGTGCAAGTGTTTCCAGGAGTAGTAAAGTTAAATTGATGAAGACAATAGAATAATAGTCATATTAATGTAGACAATAAACTGTGTAGTCTGAATCCTCACCCAAAAGTGTTAAATGATTTGCATAATATCACATAAGGAGTGAGTCGAAGCTAGAACTTAAAGGTTCTGATTCCACAGATAGTGCTCATACCACTTTTTTTTTTTTAAAGATTTTATTCATTTATTTGACAGAGAGAGAGAGAGAGAACAAGTAGGCAGAGAGGCAGGCAGAGGGAGAGGGAGAAGCAGGCTTCCTGCTGAGCAGGGAGCACGATGCGGGGCTCGATCCCAGGACCTCGGGATCATGACCTGAGCCAAAGGCAGCGGCTTAACCGACTGAGCCACCCAGGCGCTCTGCTCATACCACTTTTTTTTACCGGCTGCTTCTACAGAACACATGGGAGGTACAATCATTTAATTAAAACCTCCCGAGTTACACTCAGAATTCTCACAAAACATATTTCAAAGACAGTATCTGCTATAATAGGTATTAAATGTCCGGGAAAACTGTAAAATAATAACTTCCAATTAGGTTTTATTTTTTTAAAAGATTTATTTATTTTGAGAGAGAGTGAGAGAACAAGTGGGCAGGACAGAGGAAGAGGGAAAAGGAGAGAATCTCAAGTCGACTCCATGCTGAGCGCACAGCCTGAGACGGGCTCGATCTAATGACCCTGAAATCACAACGCTGAGATCAATCATGACCTGAGCTGAAACCAGGAGTTGGACGCTTAACCAACTGCATCACCCTGGCAGGTGCCCCCTACAATTAGGTTTTATAACAGAAAAGCCTGAAGTATTAACTTTTCGTCATTAAGAAGATAATATTTTTAAATTTAAAGGTAAATTATGAGAATGATTTTTGAGGATTTTGACATTGTTATGCACATATGAAATGTATCTGTAAATCTCCTAGTTAAGTGTGTATCAGGGAATACTGAGTTGGTTCAGGAATCAGATTTGAGAAGGTACTATTTCATGGCTGTTACTGTAAATGGAAATATATCCCGGTCTTTTAGTCTAATTGCCTTCCTTTTCTTCATATGATGAAGTGATGTATGTTTTAGCAGCTTTTATGAGAAATCCCCATCTTCCCATGATCATCGAGTTAGGTCAATAATAGAAGTCTGTTGAATTTTACCTAAATTAGAGAAGTTTTTGCAAGCTTTCACAATAAATTCTAATTTCCTGTTGGGGTTATTTTTCTAAAAGAAAACTAATTAATAATACTTCCTTTGATGGAGAGCCTGTTTCCTTGAGTTGACAATGGTGTCATGCTGAGAACTATGTAGCCCTCTGGAGAGGTTTTTACATATAAAATTAAATTGCATACAGAAAAACAAACAAACAAACATTAGCATTGCACACTCTTTGCTGGGAAATTATGATGGTGACAGGGAGGGAAGGAGAGAGGCAGAGGCAAATTTTTTCCCACACTTGAGGCAGCAAATATGAGATTCTCTTTTTCTACAGCCTAATTTACTTCTGAGCAAATGAAAAGAACTGAATTGAATTACTACCACTAACTTGGAACTCATTAAAACATCTTTCACTCAAAGTGAAAATTGCTATAAGTAAATGTTGGGAAAGAAAGAACAATTGTTTTATTTCTAGTTTTAGATTGAAGACTCAAAGTGTCAAACTCAGAGAGAAAAAAGGGGGGGTGGGGGGAGGTGGGGGGGTGAAAATACGGTCCATAGAGGAAACAAATTATGTCAGCTGTAATTTATTATTATCTCATTGTAATGTGACAGGGACAACGTATTAATTTATGAGTATTTGATGATTTCCCCTCAGCAAGGAACAGCTTAGCTATATCCCATTTCTTCCTTTGTCTTACTCCTTCCCCCTAGACTTTATTATACAAATTCAAAGCAGTCAGGTGAAGAGAGGGGCCAAAGGAAAATAAGAGATAAAAAGAGAAAAAAATGAGATTTGTGAAAAGTGAAAAAAAAAAAAGAGACATGGAAGGAAAAGGGAAAGAGGAGTTAAAAAACAAGAGTTTATATAAAAGGAGTCCAGGGAGAGGTTGTGGGGAAGAGAACGAGCAAAGGGGTAGAAGGTGAAGAGTAGTCAAAACAAAGAGATGGAGTGGGGTTTTTAAAAATATTATGGATAATGAATTGGACTCTCCTTAGTATTTTTCCAGAGATAGAATTATTTATGTTTCTGGTTCCTGGGCTGTGTTGTGTTGGCTGGAAAGACTGAACCATGTAGAGTCACTAAATTTAGCTGTGTTACGTTTTTGGAGTGAATCTCCAAGTCTTTGGATTTTGCGATGTGCTATCCAACTGCACCTTGATTTAAATTGTCACCTGAGTCAATGGTGCATTTTGGTATGAAAGCCAGACTCTTGGAACAATGAAATAAAGGAGAGGGACCTGAAGAGTGGGTTTTTGAAGTCACTCCAGAGAGCATAGCAATGTGGTTGAGGCTTTGCTGAAATGAAAACTGCAATTGGGAGGGGAAGAAGGGAAAATAGCTCCAGTTTGGAAATCAGATTTGTGAAGCAAATATAATGAATTAAATTGAAATTGTCTTAAAACAAAACAAAACAAAAACAAACAAACAAAAAACTTCCCTTATGAAATTGCAAACTGGACTTTAGTTTTAAGACAGATTCAATGGACATCTAACTTCTTAAGAAATTATATTCCTTTCTCAATAGAAAAAGAAGGCCTGCTTCAGTCCTGCTTGGAGCTGTCAAAACCTGCCCTGCTCCACTGGTGGTGAAGATTCATCTCCCCAGGGGGATCTGGCTGCTGCCATGGAAGTTTGGAACAAATGGAACAGAATAATAGCTCCCAGAAACTTGAGAAATTTGTGGGAAATGCCATGCCAAGAAAGGGCCAAATAAAAAACCATGAGTTGATTTGATCATCCAACAAAATGATACAAAGATGCACAGACACAAAAATAGAGATGCTAACATCTACCATCCTCCACCAGGGATGATTTACAAAGTCAAAGCTTAAAAAAGCCACCATTAATGTCATGGATGGTTTTGAAAGGATGTGCCCATTAGAAGTAAGTGGCTGGAAGAATTCCTAAAGTGGAATTATGGAATGATGGAATGAGGCTTGGCAAATCTACTGGTTGGAGCAAGTAGGTGAGTGAGCTATGGTTTGCTGGGTTTTAATCCCAAAGCAAGAGCCTCATGAATTCTCACTACTGGTGAAGCAGACCTAGGTGGAGGAGGATAAAGAATGAATTGTAATGGCCTTCAGGATCACCTAATGGGGCTGGCATGAGAAGTGTTGAGCAGATATAGGAAACTAGAAGTTATAGCAAGGATACTCCATTTTATTCAATTCTTCCCAGGTTTGAGCTAAATACGTTCCAAATCCTAATCAGGGACCCTGAGAGACAGCTCTTCTTGCAGATTGGGCACCAAACTGCAAGTAGGTTTCCTATGGTGAAAGGAGATTTGAAAGGACCCAGCAAGGGTGAGTCCATGTAGGGATCACTCTTAGCCTGCCTGGTCAAACTCAGAGGACTGGACATAGCCAATATTTGCTTCTGTTGTGAAACATCTCATGGTAGTCTCTACCTCAAGGTGTCTATTAGATGAATAATGTTTCATTATATGAGAAAGGGGAACTGGAGGAGAGGAGGGGAGATTCTCAGGGCTGTTAAATACTACATCTGACATGTTGGCCATCAGGGAGTTTTCCCATTCTCTGCCTCCAATGTTTGTGGAAAGGACAATGATTAGTTTTGGCAGAGGCAGGTGAACCTGACAGTTCCTCCTGTCAGAGATACCTGACAGGGATTTTGGTCTGCCCAGAATAAACTAGAGAAGTTGGGGGCAACAGATGGAAAGTGTAATAGGCACATAGGCACAATTTCTTTTGACACATGGGCATTCATGTCCTCCTTCCCACCTCTCCTCCCAATCAAGGAGAATTCTGGCAATGTCATTTTGGTATTTATTACTTTCCTAGAGATCTGTGGCCTAACTGTGCAGTGAAAGAAACTTGTGAGCCAAGATGGGTTAACTGTGGAGGAACGGTCCTACTCCAGAAAGGGCAAGAATGGAGAGGTAGTAGGTAAGAGGAAAATGGAGAGGGAAAGGCAGCAATTAATGCCCACATTTCAGAAATACCATGGATAATTTTTCAGGCATATATTAAGAATAAAACAGGCAGGTAGTGCTGGCTTGGGGAAGGGATTGCTTTGGGGTCTAAAAGAGGCAGATAGTGAAAGGAATATAAGGAAATCAATGTTTATTCTTTATTGCTCGATGATGGTCTTTTGGATGCAACAACCCACAAAGACAAGGCTATATAAGCCCAGGATTTATTTAGACTATGGAATCCCACCTTGCAGCAAAGTAAAAGAGGCAAGAGAACTCACCAGTTAAGAACTCAATCATTACCAAATTACTTCCTCCCAGCATTAGCACTTGCTTCCAGGTTCACCTCCTCCTGTTTTCAGGAGCTGGGCAGATCATAGCTGAGCTGTGGGACCTGCCTATTCCTGGTTCATCCTGATTTCTAGTGTGAGTTCTTTCAGAGATCCAACCCAAACAAGGAGTTTCATAGGCCCTCCCACCCTCAGACAATCCCTGTTCCCTCAGCCAGCCAAAGTTGTCAAAAGCAACACTCAGCCTCTCAGCACACTCTCTCCCCCTGCCCCTAGAAACAGCAAATGCCCCCAGAAAAGCAGCCCTGAACACCAGCATGGCATTTCTACCTTTCCATCTCCCCTAGATTCTGGCCTGGTAATCTTTCACGGTCTTGTAAACGCTGATGCCTTCAAGCACTCTGTGTATGTGTGTGTGTGTGTGGTGTCTAAAATTTATAATATATTAATATCTTAACATACACACACACATATATATAAATATATAATAAATATATATTTTAGAGTAGCTTTTCTAGTTGTCCTATTTAGGAGGGTTGGTTAAAATTGTCTAGAATTTCATTAATGGATGAGGAAGTCCCTTACCACCCCACTATAAAGATGAGGTACAGAGAAGTTAGGTAACTTGCTCAAGTTCACACCACTGGCAAAAGTTCAAGCATCTGCTCCCTACAAGGGTGATATACATTGCTTGCTGGTGATATGAGAACAAATCTTGGAAAATCCTGAGGAATAAATTTCTAACATTCACTTCAGTAGTTCTACCAAAGGTTATGAGAAAGTAGTTCTGGGAATGCCTCATAAGCAGAAGATTCAAAGGGCCAGCCAAAACTGGAAACACTCTATATGGATAAACGATGTGTTACATATTCATATGAGATACTATATGTCAGTAAAAAGGATTAAACTACTGATACATGTGGCACAGATGAACCTAAAACACATTATTCTTTTTTTAAAGATTTTATTTATTTTAGAGAAAGAGAGCGAGAGGGCGGGGGGGGGGGGGGCAGAGAGGGAGAGGGAGAGAGAATCCCAAGCAGACTTAGCGCTGAGTGCAGAGCCAGACACAGGGCTCGATCTCACAACCCTGAGATCATGGCCTGAGCCAAAACCAGGAATCAGAGGCTTAACTGATTGAGCCAGCCATGTGCCCCTAAAATACATTATTCTGAGGGAAAAAAGTGCCTTATTCTTATGTGTTTTATGTTCTTTCTTTTTTTTTTTTAATCATTTTTAAAAGTTTAAAGTTTTTATCTGATATGATTTCAAGGATTAGGGCAAATCTAATTCTGCTGATTAATAGTTTCCTAGTGTAATTTGTAATTTTGGATTGTGACATTATCTTCAGCAGGCTTTATCTATGAGAATCTGACGGACAGGTTGAGGGTGTTTCCAAGAGCACTTAGTTTAGTGCCTGCTTCTGCTAGTAGAAGTAGCTAGTAGAAGTAGCCCTTCCCCCATTAGCCTTTTTATTAGAATCTCTTGGTTTGGGGACTTTTGAGACTATGAAACTAGTGTAAATTCAAACTTCGATATGTAAACATTAGGCCCATGGTTATGCTTTCTCAGACAAGTCTAGTTTGGAACACATAGACCAGGTTGAGACAGATAAGCCTTACAGCAGTTTCCCTGTGCTAATGAGCAGATTGTTTTTTCCACTGAGGATGTAGCTGGGAAGTTTACTCAGTTTCAGTTCCAACTTCCAGCCTTGCTGTAGTCAAGACCTTATATCCTAGACCTATGGGGCCAGTAAAGTCCACGCCCTGCGGTTACATAGGGCAAAGGCTCTCCCCCATCACCACTGTCACCCCCACCCAGGCAGTCCCGCTACCACGTCACTTTATTTACCTCATGGCTTTGGATCCCCGTGAATTCTTTCTTTTGCGGTCAGCTCTGCCTTTAAAAAGAGGTCAGTTATATTTTAGCCAACATTTTGAATTTTTATAGTGGGAGGGTTTTCAAATTTTCTGTTCTACAACACTGCTTGTCAAATAAGTCTTAGAAATGCTAAACTCCTTGGAGAGTCACATCATCAGCCTGGTAAAGGACAACAACTTAACCCTTTCTGGAACAATGTACACCAAGATCTCTCTTGATACGGGTTTGCTCCTATCACTACTTTGTTTGCAGGTTATGAATGAGGCAGGTCCCCCCACTCAAGAATAGTGATGGGCCGCACTGCTTCTTGAGGCCACTACTTTAGCCTGTCACTGGGATTGTGTTATACTCAGGACAAGGGGCCTGTCTTTGTAGCATAAGAGCAGAACTGCCATTTTAAAACAAATGCCAATACCATCCATATATATTAAAAAGATAGAAGAGAAAGTATTGGTGGCGGGCACAAGTGACTCGTTCAGTTGAGTGTCCAGCTCTTGGTTTCGGCTCAGGTTATGATCTCAGGGTCCTGGAATCGAGCCCCGTATTGGGCTCCCTGCTCGGTGGGGAGCCTGTTTGAGGATTATCTCCCTCTGTCCCTCCCCCAACTCCCTCTCTCACTCTCTAAAAAAAATAAATAAATCTAAGGAAAAAAAGTCACCTATTCCATGCCATTTAATAGGACAATTTTCGCTGCTCCTGGTGACGTCAAAGCAGGAGCGGTGCTGTCCAGCCGGGTGCTTTCTAGGCAGACAGGCCCAGTCCCGCGCCTGCGCTCCGTGGCCCCAGCAGTTTCCTTTGGAGTGATGAGGATGTGCCTGGGCTGCAGGTTTTTTTTTTTTTTTTTCCTTCTCAAGACGATTTCCATAGTAACCTGGTCAAGTGGCTCAATCTGATTTCGAGGGAAGGAAAGATGGCGGAGGAGTAGGGGACCCTATTTCAACCGGTCCCCGGAATTGAGCTGGGTATCTACCAGACCACTCTGAGCACCACGAAACCAGCCTGAGATGTAAGAAGATCTGGATCTCTACAAACAGAATATCGCAGGTGGTTGGTTTTGAGGTACAAAGTGGGGAGCCGTGATTCCGAGGGCAGATATCGGAGGATAAATGACCATGGGAGGGTGTCTGGCCATGTCACTCACCGTCGGTGAGTGACAGCCTCGCGTGCTGTGGACAGGCACAGACTCACAGACCGGTAGCGGCAGGGAAAGGACTCTAGGGCAGCCCCCGGGGTGGAAACCTGGAGCGGTGGGGTCATGGGTGAACTGCAGCCCCCGGAGTGGAAACCCTGAGCGGCAGGGTCATGTGGGCAAACTGGGAGCGGCTGGCAGTTTTAGAAGCACAAAGGGCAGAGATGTGCCCCGACCTGGAGGCAGGACTGGGAGTGCTGCGGAGGGGCGCACAACCCAGGACGCTGCAGTTTATAGCAGCATGGACAGAAACAGAGACAGTGTGTCCTGCAGAGTTCACTGAAGAACAGATTGCGGTCTCTCTGCTCTGAGGCAGAGGGTTGGAAATGGTCTCTTCTGCTCTGACTCGCGGAAGAGATACGGGAAGCCACCAGGGAAAGCCGCCAGAGAACAAAAGCCCCAAAGACTGATTCCTGCTGACCCCATCCCCCACCACAGGGGGGCAGGGCAACTCCACCCAAACAGGGTTGCCTGAGTAACAGCGCGGCAGGCCCCTCACCCAGAAGACAGGCTGGGAAAACAAGAGGCCAGCAACCCTAAGGTCCCAAGAAAACTGGTGCATCTTGCTTGGGTTCTGGTCAATAATTTGGACTCTATACATTCCCTCAAACACCCATCAACAGAATGAGTAGGAGGAGGAACCCCCAAAATAGAAAAGACTCAGAGATTATGACTTATGCTGAAGATTTACAAATGGATGCAGATATAACTAAGATGTCGGAGACGGAATTCAGGCTAGCAATTGTGAAGACAATGGCTAGCATGGAGAAATCAATTAATGGCAACATAGAGTCTCTAAGGGCAGAAATGAAAGTTGAATTGGCAGAATTTAAAAATGCTATCAATGAGATCCAATTTAATCTAGATAATCTAACAGCTAGGGTAAGTGAGGCAGAAGAACGAATAAGCGACCTGGAAGAAAATATAATAGATAAAAAGGGAGAAGAGGAGGCCAGGGAAAAACAACTCAGAATCCATGAAAATAGAATCAGAGAAATAAGTGACATCATGAAGCGTTCCAATGTCAGAATAATTGGAATCCCGGAGGGAGTGGAGACAGAGAGAGGACTAGAAGATGTATTTGAGCAAATCATAGCTGAGAGCTTCCCTAATCTGGAGAATGAAACAAACATTTGTGTCCTAGAGGCAGAGAGGACCCCTCCCAAGATCAAGGAAAACAGGCTAACACCCCGGCATGTAACAGTAAAACTTGCAAATCTTAGAACAGGGAAACCATTTTAAGGGCAGTTAGGGGCAAGAGATTCCTTACGTACAGAGGGGGGAACATCAGAATAACGTCAGACCTATCCACAGAGACATGGCAAGCCAGAAAGGCCTAGCAAGACATATTCAGGGTGCTAAATGAGAACATGCAGCCAAGAATACTTTATCTGGCAAGGCGTCATTTAGAATGGATGGAGAGATGCAGAGCTTCCAAGACCAGCAGAAACTGAAAGAATATATGACCACTATGCCGGCCCTGCAAGAAATATTAAGGGGGGGTTCTATAAAAGGAGAAAGACCCCAAGAGTGACATACAACAGAAATTAACAGGGACAATCTATAAAAACAACATCTTCACAGGCAACATGATGACAATTAATTCATATCTTTCAATAATCACTCTCAACATGAATGGCCTAAATGCTCCCATAAAACGGCACAGGGTTGCAAATTGGATAAAAAGACAGGACCCATCCATATGCTGTCTACAAGAGACTCATTTTGAACCTAAAGATACATCCAGACTGAAAGTGAAGGGGTGGAGATCCATCTTCCATGCCAGGGAATCTCAAAAGAAAGCTGGGGTAGCAACTCTTATATCAGACAAATTAAATTTTAAAGTCTGTAATTAGAGACACAGAAGGACACTATATCATTCTTAAAGGGTCTATCCAACAAGAAGATCTAACAATTGTAAATATCTATGCCCCCAACATGGGAGCAGCCATCTACATAAGCCAACTGTTAACCAAAATAAAGTCATATTGATAACAATACGTTAATTGTAGGAGACCTCAATACTCCACTCTCAGCAATGGACAGATCATCTAAGCAGAAAATCAACAAGGAAACAAGAGCTTTGAATGATACATTGGACCAGATGGACCACATAGATATTTACAGAACATTCCACCCTAAAACAACAGAGTACTCATTCTTCTCAAGAGCACATGGAACTTTCTCCAGAATAGACTACATACTGGGTCACAAATCGGTCTCAATTGATACCAAAAGATTGAGATTATTCCCTGCATATTCTCGGACCAAAATGCTTTAAAACTGGAACTCAATCACAAGAAAAAATTTGGCAGAAATTCAAACACTTGGAAGCTAAAGACCACTCTGCTCAAGAATGTTTGGATCAACCAGGAAATCAAAGAAGAACTTAAACAATTCATGGAAATCAATGAGAACGAAAACACATCAGTCCAAAACCTGTGGGATACTGCAAAGGCATAGCCATCCAAGCCTCACTCAAAAAAATAGAAAAATCCTGAATTCTCCAACTAACTCTACACCTTAAAGAACTAGAGAAAAAGCAACAAACAATGCCTAAGCCATGCATTAGAAGAGAAATAATTAAGATTAGAGCAGAGATTAATGAATTAGAAACCAGAAACACAGTAGATCAGATCAACGAAACTAGAAGTTGGTTCTTTGAAACAATTAATAAGATCGATAAACCACTGGCCAGACTTATCCAAAAGAATGGAGAAAGGACCCAAATTAATAAAATTATGAATGAAAGGGGAGAGATCACGACTAACACCAAGGAAATAGAAACAATTATCAACAACTATATGTCAATAAACTGAGCAATCTGGATGAAATGGAGGCCTTCCTGGAAACCTATAAGCTGCCAAGACTGAAACAGGAAGAAATCGACATCCTGAATAGACCAATAACCAGTGATGAGACTGAAGCAGTGATCAAAAGCCTCCCAAAAAACAAGAGTCCAGGGCCTGATGGATTCCCTGGGGAATTCTATCAAACATTCAAAGAAGAAATAATACCTATTCTGCTGAAGCTGTTTCAAAAAATAGAAACAGAAGGAAAACTCCCAAACTCATTCTATGAGGCCAGCATTACCTTAATCCCCAAACCAGGCAAAGACCCCATCAAAAAGGAGAATTTCAGACCAATATCCCTGATGAATATGGATTCCAAAATCCTCAACAAAATCCTAGCTAATAGGATCCAATAATACATTAAAAGGATCATCCTCCACGACCAAGTGGGATTTATCCCCAGGATGCAAGGCTGGTTCAACATTCACAAATCAATCAATGTGATAGAACACATTAATAAGCGGAGGGAATAGAGGGAATAGAGGGAACATTCCTCAAGTTCATAAATTCCAACTATGAAAAACCCACAGCCAATATCATCCTCAATGGGGAAAAGCTGAGAGCCTTTCCCTTAAGATCAGGAACATGTCAAGGATGCCCACTCTCGCCACTATTGTTCAACATAGTACTAGAATTCCTAGCAACAGCAATCAGACAACAAAAAGAAATAAAAGGTATTCAAATTGGCAAAGAAGAAGTCAAACTCTCTCTTTTCGCAGATGACATGATACTTTATGTGGAAAACCCAAAAGACTCCACCCCCAAATTACTAGAACTCATCCAGCAAGTCAGTAATGTGGCAGGATACAAAATCAATGCACAGAAATCAGTTGCTTTCGTATACACTAACAACGCACCTGTAGAAATAGAAATTAGAGAAACGATTCCATTTACAATAGCACCAAAAACCATAAGATACCTCGGAATAAACCTAACCAAAGAGGTAAAGGATCTATATTCTAGGAACTACAGAACACTCATGAAAGAAATTGAAGAGGACACAAAAAGATGGGAAAATATTCCATGCTCATGGATCGGAAGAATAAACATTGTTAAAATGTCTATGCTACCCAGAGTAATCTATACCTTCAATGCCATCCTGATCAAAATTCCAATGACATTTTTCAAAGTGCGGGAACAAACAATCCTAAAATTTGTATGGAATCAGAAAAGACCCCAATTACCAAGGAAATGTTGAAAAAGAAAAACAAAGCTGGGGGCATCACGTTGCCCTATTTCAAGCTATATTACAAAGCTGTGATTACCAAGACAGCATGGTACTGGCACAAAAACAGACATATAGACCAATGGAACAGAATAGAGAACCCAGATATGGACCCTCAACTCTATGGTCAAATAATCTTCGACAAAGCAGGAAAAAACATGCAATGGAAAAAAGACAGTCTCTTCAATAAATGGTGCTGGGAAAATTGGACAGCCACATGCAGAAGAATGAAACTCGACCATTCTCTAACACCATTCACAAAGATAAACTCAAAGTGGATGAAAGACCTCAATGTGAGACAGGAATCCATCAAAATCCTAGAGGAGAACATAGGCAGTAACCTCTTTGACATCACCCACAGCAACTTCTTTCAAGATACATCTCCAAAAGCTAGCGAAACAAAAGCAAAAATGAACTTTTGGGACTTCATCAAGATAAAAAGCTTCTGCACAGCAAAGGAAACAGTCAACAAAACAAAGAGGCAACCCACAGAATGGGAGAAGATATTTGCAAATGACACTACAGATAAAGGGCTGGTATGCAAGATCTATAAAGAACTTCTCAAACTCAACACCCAAAAAACAAATAATCAAGTCAAAAAGTGGGCAGAAGAGATGAACAGACACTTCTCTGAAGAAGATATGCAAATGGCTAACAGACACATGAAAAAATGTTCATCATCATTAGCCATCAGGGAAATCCAAATCAAAACCACATTGAGGTACCCCCTTACACCAGTTAGAATGGCAAAAATGGACAGGGAGAGAAACAACAAATGTTGGAGAGGTTGTGGAGAAAGGGGAATGCTCTTACACTGTTGGTGGGAATGCAAGTTGGTACAGCCACTTTGGAAAACAGTGTGGAGGTTCCTCAAAAATTTAAAAATAGAGCTACCCTATGACCCAGCAATTGCACTCCTGGGTATTTACCCCAAAGACACAGATGTAGTGAAAAGAAGGGCCATATGCACCCCAATGTTCATAGCAGCAATGTCTGCAATAGCCAAACTGTGGAAAGAGCCAAGATGCCCTTCAGCAGATGAATGGATAAAGAAGATGTGGTCCATATATACAATGGAATATTACTCAGCTATCAGAAAGGATGAATACCCAACTTTTACATCAACATGGATGGGACTGGAGGAGATTATGCTAAGTGAAATAAGTGAAGCAGAGAAAGTCAATTATCATATGGTTTCACTTATTTGTGGAACATAAGGAATAACATGGAGGACATTAGGAGAAGGAAGGGAAAATGGGCGGGAGGAATTGGAGGGAGAGATGAACCATGAGAGACTATGGACCTGAGAAACAAACAGGGTTTTAGAGGGGAGGGGGGAGGGGGAATTGGTTAGCAAGGTGATGGGTATTAAGGAGGGCACATACTGCATGGAGCACTGGGTGTTATACGAAAACAATGGATCGTGGATCACCACATCAAAAACTAATGATGTATTGTATGGTGACTAACATAACACAATAAAATTTTAAAAAAAATAATAGGACAATTTTCTGTTAGGAGGTAATTTTTACTTTTTCAGTGTCAATAGAACAAAGGCTCTGTAGGAAGGCCACATGACTTGATGCCACACTATAATCACATGACTTTGCCCACAGCTCGTTTCCATCTATGGAGTGTCAAGGATTTGAAAAGTTTTAGAATACTCTCTACAAAATTTGCTATTAGTAAACTAATTAAAAGTTAATAGCCAACCCATTTTTAATGGGTTTTTAATGCTATTTATTGAATTGAGACTCATGCTTAGAATTGATTACACAGAGAGCTAGAATTTGAACCCAATCCCATAGAGTGACAACTGTAATTTTGTGAGTCTTGCAGGTTATCCCTTTGGAACACAAATGTGTTCTGGGTCTATCCTAAGTATTCTACCAGAGTAACTATTAAGAAGTAATTTTAGGAATTACATGCCCCACCAGTAACAACAGAACACAAAGAATTTTAATAGTATCAATTTTCTAAAGTATAATTTTTAGGTTAACATGATTAAGCCGATGTCTATTAACTAGAATCCCATTCAGGGAGATTTATGGAGTTTATAAATTACTGATTGGATATTAAAGATATCAAAATGGGAGAAACAGTTCATGCAAAGATGAGTAAGAAACTGTTTCTCTATCACTCCCTCATACAAAAGGAAAACTGAGACCCAGAATCCATCTCAATGGCTCAGCAAAGAACCTCCCATTGAGATAAATGCTGGTTCTATTTTTCTACATGTGCAGCTTAAGCACTGTGTGCATATCCCAGAGGGGTCTCAAATCCATCTCTGCCTCAGCAACCCCTCATCATGCTTCCTGGTTCCGTGTACCACTTAAACTCTCACCTAGATCAGGTTCCTTTTTTATAAACTTATATAGCATCTCTTAACTTTTCCCTTTGTAATTCTTATCCCACTTATTCATGTCCATCTTCCCAAATAAAATATAAACTCTCTGAGAACACCCCACTCATCGTTTGAAAAGCCTGGTATCTTGAAGATCAAATATAGCAAAGTCCAGAAGGAAGCCAAGCAGCACGAAGCCATGTGCATTCCTCCCTCTCCTGCCACCTGCACGTTCACATGACTGACATTTCTCGGGTGCTTACTCTTTGTGAGACACATAGGTAGAATAAAGTGCCTGTGGCAGAGAGGCCAGCTCTCTAATCTCACTTTGTTCTTCAGCACATGGCAAGATGACATATCTGAGCCTCCCTTTTGGTTAGGCGTGACCCCGTGACTAGGTCCTCTCGTAGGAATGAGAAAAGAAGAAACGCGCGTCTGTGCCTCTTTGCAGCCTGGCTTTAAAATCTCCCAGAAACACTCTTCCATATTCTTTTCCCTTCAGACTGGTGGGATGAAAATGGCCATAGCCACCTTCAAAGCCACCATGTTAGGCAGCAAAACCTTTCTTCACTTGGGTCTCAGAAAAACCCGCATGAAGTAGAGCTACTGTTATCTGGGATGGCTAACCTGACCTAAGCGAAGCAGAAATTCTTGTTCTTAAAGCCTCTGAGGTTTGGGAGTCTGTTAACACAGCCTAGACTACCTAATACAGTTATCAATCTTGAGAAATTTGCATGTTCTAAGAAAGAATTCCTATTATTTTGGAATATGTTCCAGAGTCTTCAAGATTGGGACAAAGCAGGGGATTGCATTTTGCAATTCAGTGTTTTTGACTTCAAAAGCTGCAAGTTTTGCTCCCACCAAAGATGCATGACCAAGTTCACATAGGCTGAGACACTGCATAATGCATATTCTTTTCTATATAGGCAAATGAGCCTACTGAGCCAGTTTCTCTGAGGGAATGACTTGGTGGTATGGAAGTTTAATCATTTTCTTCTTACTACATTTCCTTCTACCATCTTTCCAAAGTGAAATATCCAATATTCATGGTTCAGTCCCTTAGGGGGTTTAAGAGAGTCACCTCATCTCCTTTGTATCTTTCCAATGCTACAGTGATAGGAAGAATTAGGTGTAGACCAGAGTATTCTGAATGCCCTAGGAGACCAGATCAGTCCATGATGTCTTGAAGGATTAGCAGCATCCTTTGCCATCTGCACCAGCCCTGACCACCTCCAGACCTCAGGACCAAGGGAAACCTGAGAAGTGAGTGAAATGAGTTTCTATAGGCAACACAATGACTATAACAAAGAGGAAGTCTTGGATCTTTGCACTTGTTCTTGCTTTGATGCACCTTCCAGAGTAGCTAAAAGGCACATGATTTGCATTTCACCAAGTTAAAGAGAAGAAAGAAAGAAAGAGAGGAAGGGAGGGAGGGAGGGACAGGGAGGGACAGGAAGGGAAAGGAAGGAAGGAAGGAAGGAAGGAAGGAAGGAAGGAAGGAAGGAAGGAAGGAAGGAAGGAAGGAAAGAGAAAGAAAAGAAGAAAAGAAGAAAAGAAGAAAGAAAGAAAGAAAGAAAGAAAGAAAGAAAGAAAGAAAGAAAG